>NC_090350.1:3520635-3757841 GCF_035084215.1 Heptranchias perlo | reverse complement strand
TGGGGGGGAATGGGGCCGGGAATGGGGGGGGGAATGGGGCCGGGAATGGGGGGGGGGGAATGGGGCCGGGAATGGGGGGGGGGGGAATGGGGCCGGGAATGGGGGGGGGGGAATGGGGCCGGGAATGGGGGGGGGGGAATGGGGCCGGGAATGGGGGGGGGGGGAATGGGGCCGGGAATGGGGGGGGGGGGAATGGGGCAGGGAGCGGGAAGGGGGGCGGGGGGAATGGGGCAGGGAGCGGGAAGGGGGGCGGGGGGAATGGGGCAGGGACCGGGGAAGGAGGGGGGAGAATGGGGCAGGAAGCGGGAAGGGGGGGGGGGAAGCGGGAAGGGGGGGGGGAAGCGGGAAGGGGGGGGAGCGGGAAGGGGGGGGGAATGGGGCAGGGGGGAATGGGGGAGGGACCGGGAAGGGGGGGGAATGGGGCAGGGGGTGAATGGGGCAGGGGGGGAATGGGGGAGGGACCGGGAAGGGGGGGGAATGGGGCAGGGAGCGGGAAGGGGGGGGAGCGGGAAGGGGGGTGATGGGGAATGGGGCAGGGACCGGGGGGGGGGGGGGGTGATGGGGAATGGGGCCGGGACTGGGGGGGGGGGTGATGGGGAATGGGAGGGGGGAGTTGGCCTGGGGATCCCGGCAGCGAGGAGCCGCGATGCTGGAGGAAGGGGACCGGGAACGGGTAGCGGCCAGGCCCGCAGTAGCCGGCGGGCGATCCGGGGAGGGAGAGGCGAGCGGCGGGTCGCGGCACTCGGGCCCGAGGGTCTCGGGCGGAACCGAACATTAACTCACATCGAGCGGCAGCGCGGGCCGGCCGGTCAGAGCCCGGGTTAAAGGTCACTGACCTGAGGAGAGGGAGCTCCAAGATGGCGGCCGGCGCGGCGCGGAATCGGCTCCGGGGATCTGCGCATGCGCCGCGAGCCTGAGCCGTTCCCAGGGTGGGAGTCATAGCAACAGGAAGTCGGCGGGCCTCGGGCCTCGGGCCTTCGAACCATTGCAGGTACAGAGAGTCCGTGGGCAGGGGAACATCGGAACTGGAGGAGGCCGGTCAGTCCCTCGAGCCTGTTCCACCATTCAATTAGATCATGGCTGATCTGCATTTTAACTCCATTTACCCGCCTTGCTTCCATAACCCTTAATACCCAACAAAAATCTACCAATCTCAGTTTTGAAATTTTCAATTGACCCCCGGCCTCAACGGCTTTTCTGCGGAGAGAGTTCCAGATTTCCACTCCCCTTTGTGTGAAGAAACGCTTCCTGATTTCAACCCCGAACGGCCTGGCTCTAATTTTAAGGTTATGCCCCCTTGTTCTGGTTGGAGGCAATCCTGGATGTTTGCTCACATGATGTTTTGACAACAACAACTTGCATTTATAAATTGCCTTTAACATCGTAAAACGTCCCAAGGCGCTTCACAGGACAAAATTTGACACCGAGCTTACATAAGGAGATATTAGGACAGGTGACCAAAAGCCTGGTCAAAGAGGTAGGTTTTAAGGAGCGTCTTAAAGGAGGTGGAGAGGTTCAGGGAGGGAATTCCAAAGCTTAGGGCCTAGGTAGCTGAAGGCACGGCTGCTAAGGGTGAAGCGATTATAATTGGGGATGCGCCAGAGGCAAGAATTGGAGGAGTGCAGAGATCTCGGAGGGTTGTAGGGCTGGAGGAGGGAACAGAGATAGGGAGGGTCGAGCCCATAGAGGGATTTGAAAACAAGGATGAGAATTTTAAAATTGAAGAGTTCCCAGACCAGGAGCCAATGTAGGTCAGCGAGCACAGGGGTGATGGGTGAACAGGACTTGGTGCAAGTTAGGATATGGGCAGCAGAGTTTTAGATCCGCTCAAGTTTATGGAGGGTGGAAAATGGGAGGCCAGTCAGGAGACCATTGGAATAATTGTGTCGAGAGGTAACAAAGGCATGGATGAGGGTTTCAGCAGCAAATGAGCTGAGGCAGGGGCAGAGGTGGGCGATGTTACGTAGGTGCAAGTAGGCGGTCTTGGTGATGGAGCGGATATGTGTTCGGAAGCTCATCCTGGGGTCCAATAGGACACCAAGGTTGCGAATGGTCTGGTTCAGCCTCAGACAGTGGCCAGGGAGCGGGATGGAGTAGGCGGTGGGGACCGAAGACAATGGCTTCTGTCTTCCCAATATTTAGTTGGAGGAAATTTCTTTTCATCCAGTACTGGATGTCGGACAAGCAGTGTGACAAATGAGAGGCAGTGTAGGGGTCCAGAGAGGCGGTGGTGAGGTAGAGCTGGGTGTTGTCAGCGTACATGTGGAACCTGACATGTTTTCGGATGATGTTGCCAAGAGGCAGCATGTAGATTAGAAATAGGAGGGTGCCAAGGATAGATCCTCGGGGGACTCCAGAGTTAACGGTGAAGGAGTGGGAAGAGAAGCCATTGCAGGTGATTCTCTGGCTACGACTGGATAGATAAGAATGGAACCAGGTGAGTGCAGTCCCACCCAGCTGGACGACGGAGGAGAGGCGGTGGAGGAGGATGGTGTGGTCAATGTGTCAAAGGCTGCAGACAGGTGGAGAAGGATGAGGAGGGATAGTTTACCACGGTCACATAGGATTTGTGACTTTGATAAGGGCGTTTCAATTCTGTGGCAGAGACAGAAACCTGATTGGAGGGATTCAAACATGGAGTTGCGGGAAAGATGGGCACGGATTTTGGAGATGACAAAAAATGTTCAAGGACTTGAGTGGAAAGGGAGGGTGGAGATGGGGACAATAGTTTGCAAGGACAGAGGGGTCAAGGGTGGGTTTCTTGAGGAGGGGGTGATGACGGCAGATTTGAAAGGTGGAGGGGGGGGAACAGTACCTGAGGAGAGGGAACTGTTAACAATATCAGCTAACATGGGGGCCAGGAAGGGAAGTTGGGTGGTCAGCAGTTTAGTGGGATCAGGGTCGAGGGAGCAAGAGGTGGGTCTTATGGTCAAGATGAGCTCGGAGAGAGCATGAGGGGAGATAGGAGAGAAACTAGAGAAAGCTGCGAGTTCAGGGCTAGGGCAGGGGGATCCTTGGGGGGCTGAGGAGGGGAGGGAAGCAGCAGAAAAAACTGAAAAGGTGGTCTCAGTCTTAGTGACAAGGAAGTCTATGTGCTTCTTGAACTTGTTATTGGAGGTGAGGGTGGAGGGGGCAGGGGAGAGGGGTTTAAGAAGATGGTTTGTAGTGGAGAAGAGAAGCCGGGGGTTATCTTTGCATTTCAGCATGATCCTGGATTAGTGAGCAGTTTTGGGAGAGGCGAGCAGGACCCAATAGTGCTTTATGGGTCCAGCAAGATCGGCGATGAATGGCTAAACCAGTTATCCGCTATAAACGTTCCTGGATGTTTGCTCACGTGTTGTTCTGACCACATGACATCTGACCATAAGATGCCTGATCTCGTGATTTCTGATCACATGACTTCTACAAATGTTTTTGTATTTAGCTTATAAAGGTTGGGTCCCCAGTCTCCATCTCTCCCCGATCCCTCATTCCCCAGTCTTCATCTCTCCCCAATCCCCCATTCCCCAGTCTTCATCTCTCCCCAATCCCCCATTCCCCAGTCTTCATCTCTCCCCAATCCCCCATTCCCCAGTCTTCATCTCTCCCCAATCCCCCATTCCCCAGTCTCCATCTCCCCCTGAGCCCCCATTCCACAATCTCCATCTCTCCCTAATCCTCCATTCTCCCGTATCCTTCTCCTCCTGAGCCCCCATTCTCCACTCTCCATCTCTCCCCCACCCCTGCAGTGCTGAAGAGAGAGGATGTCCTTGAGGGGTCAAAGACAAAATCTATTTGGTTAGAGTTAAGAGGTGCCACTACACTACTGGGTGTAGTATGTTTCACCCACATGTCGCCTTTCATTCTTTTGCCAATCACCTCTCTGTAATTTCCCCACAGATTTGCTCCTCTATGTCCTTCCCACTAATTGGTGGTCTATAGAATATACCCAGTAGTGTAAGGGCACCTGTATTGTTTCTTAAGAAGCAGGCTGAATATCGAAAGTTCAGAGGGGAAGTGAAAAAGGAAATAAAAGGGGCAAAGAGAGATCATGAGAATAGACTGGCGGCTAACGTAAAGGGGCATCCAAAAATCCTCTATAGGCATATAAATAGTAAACGGGTAGTAAGAGGAGGAGTGGGGCCGATTAGGGACCATAAAGGAGATCTACGCATGGAGACAGAGGGCATGGCTGAGGTACTAAATGAGTACTTCACATTTGTCTACCAAGGAAGAAAATGCTACCAAAGTCACAGTAAAAGAGGAGGTATTTGAGATACAGGATGGGCTAAAAATTGATAAAGAGGAGGTACTAGAAAGGCTAGCTGTACTTAAAGTAGATGAGTCACCTGGTCTGGATGGGATGCAACCTAAGTTGCTGAGGGAAGTAAGGGTGGAAATTGCGGAGGTTAAAAAAGCATACAGGATCCCGGGCTGTATAAATAGAGGCATAAAGTACAAAAGCAAGGGAGTTATGTTGATCCTTTATAAAACACTGGTTTGGCCACAACTGGAGTATTGTGTCCATTTCTGGGCACTGCATTTAGGATTGCTGTGAAGGCCTTAGAGAGGGTGCAGAGGAGATTTACTAGAATGATTCCAGGGATGAGGGACTTCAATTATATGGAGAGATTGGAGTAGCTGGAGTTGTTCTCCTTAGAACAGAGAAGGTTAAGAGGAGTTTTAATAGAGGTGTTCAAAATTATGAGGAGTTTTGATTGAGTAGATAGGGAGAAACTGTTTCCACTGGCAGGAGGGTCAGTAACCAGAGGTCACAGATTTAAGATAATTGACAAATAAACCAGAGACGAGATGAGGGGAATTTTTTTTTACTCAGCGACTTGTTATGATCTGGCTTATTTCCAGCATTTTCTGTTTTTATTTCAGATTTCCAACATCTGCAATATTTTGCTTTTGATTTGGTGTTATGATCTGGAATGCATTGCCTGAAAGGGTGGTGGAAACAGATTCAATAGTAACTTTGAAAAGGGAATTGGATAAATACTTGAAAAGGAAAATTTACAGGGCTGTGGAGAAATTGCAGGGGAGTGAGACTAATTGGATAGCTCTTTCAAAGACCCAGCACAGACACAGTGGACTGAATGGCCTCCTTCTGTGCTGTAAATTCTATGGGCCCAATAATAACGTAGCGGGTGGTGGGGTGTGTTGGCGTGGGGGGGTGGGGGCTGAGGGGGAGGTTTGGGGGGAAGCGAAGAAGAAATCCACTGCTGTCACCAAGTGGCTGAGGAGGGGAGCAACAGGAGTATTGTGCCCTGTAACTGGATCCAGTGCAGGAAATGCTTTAATGAGCTAACCAGGTCAGGAAAGGTGACTGCAGTTGCAGATTCACCTACATCCTGTAGGGCACCTCCTCCGCCCTCACTCTGTCTTGACAAGCATACTCCATCACATCATTCCTCATTGCCACTTAAGTTTGAAGAGCACATATCGTTCACTTTCTTTGCACTTCTTCACCTCCCCATTTATCCATCCATCACTGCCACTCACCCCAATCCTGATACAATGTGATGCATCTGCCTGATAGTCACCCTTACCCAATGCACTGCATCCATCGGGTGAACACATGCCTCACAGACACTCCTAGATCTGTTATTCCCCTCCGTTGCAGGAGAAGTGAGCACAAAACACAAGGGAGAGGGAGAGGACTTGAGATGGCCCACCACAGATTGTGCAGCTGACATCATCAGAGGAAGTGGCCATAGAGATCAGTGGCATCTCTGCTTCCCTGACCATCGGAGATGGAGATACTGGGACTTCACAACTATCTGGTGACAGAATTAAATATTTCTGACCCACAACTCCTACAAGACCCAGTCATAGGAACATAGGAACAGGAGTAGGCCATTCAGCCCCTCGTGCCTGCTCCTCCATTTGATAAGATCATGGCTGATCTGTGATCTAACTCCATATACCTGCCTTTGGCCCATATCCCTTAATACCTTTGGTTGCCAAAAAGCTATCTATCTCACATTTAAATTTAGCAATTGAGCTAGTATCAATTGCCGTTTGTGGAAGAGAGTTCCAAACTTCTACAACCCTTTGTGTGTAGAAATGTTTTCTAATCTCACTCCTGAAAGGTCTGGCTCTAATTTTTAGACTGTGCCCCCTACTCCTAGAATCCCCAACCAGTGGAAATAATTTCTCTCTATCCACCCTATCCGTTCCCCTTAATATCTTATAAACTTCGATCAGATCACCCCATAACCTTCGAAACTCTAGAGAATACAACCCCAATTTGTGTAATCTCTCCTCGTAACTTAATCCTTGAAGTCCGGGTATCATTCTAGTAAACCTATGCTGCACTCCCTCCAAGGCCAATATGTCCTTCTGAAGGTGCGGTGCCCAGAACTGTTCACAGTACTCCAGGTGCGGTCTAACCAGGGTTTTGTATAGCTGCAGCATAACTTCTGCCCCCTTGTACTCCAGTCCTCGAGATATAAAGGCCAGCATTCCATTAGCCTTCTTGATTATTTTCTGCACCTGTTCATGACAATTCAATGATCTCTGTACCTGAACCCCTAAGTCCCTTTGGACATCCACTGTTTTTAACTTTTTACCATTTAGAAAGTATCCTGTTCGATCCTTTTTTGATCCAAAGTGGATGACCTCACATTTGCCTACATTGAATTCCATCTGCCACAGTTTTGCCCATTCACCTAATCTATCAATATCCCTTTGTAATGTTATGTTTTCATCTACACTGCTTACAATGCCACCAATCTTTGTGTCATCGGCAAACTTAGATATGAGACTTTCTATGCCTTCATCTAAGTCGTTAATAAATATTGTGAATAATTGAGGCCCCAAGACAGATCCCTACGGGACTCCACTAGTCACATCCTGCCAATGTGAGTACCTACCCATTATCCCTACTCTCTGTCACCTTTCGCTCAGCCAACTTCCTAACCAAGTCCGTACTTTTCCCTCGATTCCATGGGCTTCGATCTTAGCTAACAGTCTCTTATGTGGGACCTTATCAATTGCTTTCTGGAAGTCCATATAAATAACATCCATTGACATTCCCCTGTCCACTACTTTAGTCACCTCTTCAAAAAATTCAATCAGGTTTGTCAGGCACGACCTACCTTTCGCAAATCCATGCTGGCTCTCTCTGATTAACTGAAAATTCTCGAGGTGTTCAGTCACCCTATCCTTAATTATGGACTCCAGCAATTTCCCCACAACAGATGTTAGGCTAACTGGTCTATAATTCCCCAGTTTCCCTCTCTCTCCTCATGTTGACTTAATTTCAGCAACGAGTGAAAAATGATTCGCATAATTATGCTAAGTAGTGACATTGCCACATTGCCAGTACTAATTCCTATCTGTCTCTTCCTTCGTCCAGGGCTTTCACGGGTAGAACAGCAGCCTGTGGACTTTGCTGAGGATGATTCTTCAGAGGACCTGATTCCTCCTGAGGGTGCACTGTCACAGGACTTACAGCTATGCACCAGCTCAGATACTCGCACTTCGGTGGGTCCAGTTAGACAGTTAGTTGGGTTTTCACCTGGTCGGTCACAGTTCACAAGTGAACACGAGCAGACACTGGTGGCAGGGACAGCTGTGGAGATTCCGCGTCGGGGGGCGCACTCCTCCAAGTTCTGCTCAGCTGGACGCAGATGCTGAACCCCTGGGGACCATCGATGGAAAGGAGAATTATAGAGGGACAGCAGCATCTTTGCGAGGTACTGACAGACATGCCAGGCACACTGTCCTCAATAGCGGAGAGGATGGAGGAGTCCAGATCGAATATTTGTGGATTGATGTCCCAGGTAATTGCAAGAGTATCTTCCATGGATAGAGTGGCCTCCTCTATAGAACTTCAAGCACAGCAATGTAATCAGTCCACGCTGGCAATGTAATCAGTCTACGCAGGCCATGACCAAGGCCGTGCAGACTTTGGAAGCCAACATGTCTGCCGCCTTAAACAGGATGACAGACACCTTATCCGTGGCATTACAAGGCGACACTGACCTGCAACAAGCTGCTCTCCAGCAGAGAGGTAGGACTCGTGCCGCCCGCCCAGGAAGAGGGATGATGGCGAATGGGGACTTGGAAGTGGGAACTCCACTCAAAGCGCTCCCACGTCTCACCGTTGCCTCCCCCTCAGCCAGCACCCGCCATGCTACCTCGTCTCCCAATGGCTGAGTCTGCCCCTGCACAGGTGCAGGGGGAGCAGTCTTTGGCGGGGCTCTCACAGGCTCCAGAACCCAGAGGTCGTCGGCCAAGAGCTTCTCGGCAGTCAGGGCAGGGACCTGAGCAGCCTGTCTCTAGCTCTGCTGAAGTCTCAGGGGTTGCACCGCGTAGGAGCGGCAGGCAAAGGAAAAGAAAAACATGTTTGCACGTGGGTGTTTGTGAAAATGTTATGTTAAGTTTCCTTTTGTTATTACCTCACATAAAATGTATAATTTGCACCACTTCCCCATGTTGCTCATTCTTGCTGAGTGACAACTCGTCTTTTCAGTTGCTTGGTGATGAATGTGAAGCCATCAATTGACGGGACCAACTGGGGGATGTGCAATGGGTGGATGGTTGGTTACAGGACTGCTTTGTGTCAGTGGCGGGAGGAGGGGCTGGGGGATGTGATAGTTACTTTGGTCCAGTGTGAGTGACTAACTAAACCTTCATGCTGTTAGGGCATTCCTGGTATTCCGAGCAGCAATGTGAGCGGCTGATCTGGCGTGGCGTGCCCCATCTTCATCTTTCTCTTCCTCCTCCTCCTCCTCTTCATTGGAATCCTCATCAGATGGTAAGTGATGAACGGCTTGTTCCTCCTCCACCTCTAATCCTCGCTGTTATGCAGAATGCAGCACACCACGATTATCCTAGAGACTCTCACTGAAGGACGCCTCCAGACCCGACCAGGCACCTGAAGCGCATCTTCAGCATGCCAGTTGCTTGCTCGATGACACATCTGGTTGACATATGGCTGTCATTGTAGCGCTCTTGGGCTTCATTGGTGGGGTTCCTCACAGGTGTCATCAGCCAGGTTTGAAGTGGGTATCCTTTGTCGCTGAGCAGCCAACCCTGGTTCCAGGTTCGAGCAGGTTGGAGATGTTGGTCTGCTGCAGTATGAAAGCATCATGGTAGCTTCTCGCTACTGCAAACCCAGCCTCTCTCTTGCTCCCATCTCTTTTGCTTCCTTCTCTTGCATCCCCGGGCACAGTGCATCCCCGGGCACAGTGCATCCCCGGGCACAGTGCATCATCGGCACAATGCACCCCCGGGCACAGTGCACCCCTGGGCACAGTGCACCCTCGGGCACAGTGCATCATTGGCACAATGCACCCAGGGCACAGTGCATCCCCGGGCACAGTGCATCATCGGCACAATGCACCCAGGGCACAGTGCATCCCCGGGCACAGTGCATCATCGGCACAATGCACCCAGGGCACAGTGCATCCCAGGGCACAGTGCATCATTGGCACAATGCACCCAGGGCACAGTGCACCCCCGGGCACAGTGCATCCCAGGGCACAGTGCATCCCAGGGCACAGTGCATCATCGGCACAATGCACCCAGGGCACAGTGCATCCCAGGGCACAGTGCATCATTGGCACAATGCACCCAGGGCACAGTGCATCCCAGGGCACAGTGCATCCCAGGGCACAGTGCATCATTGGCACAATGCACCCAGGGCACAGTGCATCATTGGCACAATGCACCCAGGGCACAGTGCACCCCCGGGCACAGTGCATCCCAGGGCACAGTGCATCCCAGGGCACAGTGCATCATCGGCACAATGCACCCAGGGCACAGTGCATCCCAGGGCACAGTGCATCCCAGGGCACAGTGCATCCCAGGGCACAGTGCATCCCAGGGCACAGTGCATCCCAGGGCACAGTGCATCCCAGGGCACAATGCACCCAGGGCACAGTGCATCCCAGGGCACAGTGCATCCCAGGGCACAGTGCATCATTGGCACAATGCACCCAGGGCACAGTGCACCCCCGGGCACAGTGCAATCTGAGTACATTGCACCCCCGCTGTTTGTGAGTCCGGCCAGAGTGAAATGGAAGACTAAATGTGTCTGTGATTTTGCTGCTGGGTCGCTCGCAGGAGTGTCCGGAAGATGAGTCTTTAATTCCAAGACTCCAGGACAATCTGGGAGGCTTGGAGCCCTACTCCGTACTGAGCTGTGCTCCTTTGGAACTCTATTCATTGCCATCCTTTGCCCTTTTCCACCCAGTCTCGTTTCTCTCAATGCTTATCATCCCCTGCCCCTAATAGCGGGAGCATTTTAGTTCAATCTACAAGTTTAAAGTTTAAAATCTGTATGGCAAACTTTCCGTCTCCCGATCCTGTGGATCTCACTGCCCGTCTCCCGATCCTGTGGATCTCACTGCCCGTCTCTCGATCCTGTGGATCTCACTGCCCGTCTCCCGATCCTGTGGATCTCACTGCCCGTCTCCCGATCCTGTGGATCTCACTGCCCGTCTCACGATCCTGTGGATCTCACTGCCCGTCTCCCGATCCTGTGGATCTCACTGCCCGTCTCCCGATCCTGTGGAGCTCACTGCCTGTCTCCCAATCCTGCTTGTTCTGTGTTTTCACTGAGCTCTTTCAACCAGTTGGGACTCTGCTCCCATTTCCCAGACTCCTGGACTCAGGACTGCGCTACTCTGTTGGTCCAAACCGGGTGCCTCAGCTGCCATGACTCAAGCTGCCACTGGAAACAAAAACTCAAACTGCTTTCCAGGTATAAAAAATTACAATTCTATTGCACTGGAGGCCTGAGGATATATTGGGCCGGCTTTTCCTGTGAAAGTAATGGCGAGGCTAACAGAGCTCACCGTTATTTCTGTACATCTGGTAGAGCAACTTCCAGCAACGACACAAGCGCCGTTAAACGCAGAAATCCGGAGGTTGCTGTACCAGATGTGACCCCCCCCCCTCCGTAAGCTCCTGGATTTTCCTTACTTATCTCTCTCTGTATAAGATCATCTCTTGGCCGTTTCCTTCCAAAGGCTGAAGAGTCCAAGTTTCACCAGTTTTTCCTCAGAACTGAGACCTCCAAAAATGAGGATCATCCTCATGGCTCTTCTCTGCTCTGCCTCCAGACTGGACACAATACTCAAGGTGCCGATCTCCGCAGAGCCCTGTACAGTTTGATTGTGACTTCTTCTGACTTGTATTCTACGATTTTGACTACATACAACAACAAGAACAACTTGCATGTATATAGTGCCTTTAATGTAGTAAAACATCCCAAAATTTGATGGAGCCACATAAGGAGATATTAGGACAGGTGACCAAAAGCTTGGTCAAAGAGGTAGGTTTTAAGGAGCATCTTAAATGGGTAGAGAGGTGAAGAGGTTTAGGGAGGGAATCCTAGAGCTTAGGACCTAGGCAGCTGAAGGCACAGCCGCCAATAGCTCAACAATCTATTGGCTTTGTTGTTGCTGCTTCGCATTGGTTGGACGTTTAGAGCGTTAAGTCTACTAAGATTTCCACATCTTTTTCAACCCATCCTTAGCTATTTCAGCCATTCGTGGTGTTTGTGCCCATTTTTTCTCCCTATATGTCACACGTTACATTTCCCTGCTGTAAATTTCATCGGCCCACTTAGGTATTTTGTCCAACTCATTCTGTAATTTCTGAGCTGCCTCCTCCTATTCCAGTGCACCTTCTTGTTTCATATCATCTTCAAATTTGACCAATTTGCACTGGGTTTCTGAGTCCAAGTAATTGATACAAATTGAAACTGTGTTGGTTCTAAAACACCCCATTCAGTACTTCCTCCCACTCTGACATAACTCTTCTAACAAATATCCATTGTTTCCTGCCCATCAGCCAATTTCTAATCTTTACCCAAGATTTACCCTGAATCCCCAAATCTTTGAGCTTAACTTTTGCCCTTTCGTGACAAATTTTGTCAAAGGCCTTCTATAAGTCCAAGTACAACATGTCATAGGTCAACATTACCACAGTCCACTTGGAATGTCATTTCCTCAAAGAATTTAAGGAGGTTGGTTGTGCAGAATTTTCCCCTTCTGAAACCAGTTATTATTGTACAGATAATTTTCAAGTTTACACTGATAATCGTTCCATTGCTTTACATGGGATTGAAGTATAACTAATGGGTCTGTAGTTGTTTGTGTCCGTTTTATCCCCTTTTTGAACATGGGCACCACATCAGCCTGTTTCCAATGTACGGGTACCTCCCCAGCGACCAGTGACTCCGGCATAATGATTGTCAGTGCCTCACAAATCTCCACCCTAGTCTCTCAGCACTCTGGGATAAGTACTGCCTGTTTGTGAGGGTTTATTGTTTTTGAGTCCTTGCCAGACACGTGGCTGACCAAAAACAAAAAATAACCTGACCTGGGAGTGCCTGACGGGACATTGTGCAGGGAAATGTTATCCTCCATCAAACCAGTTATATGTCTGACCTGGGAGTGCCTGATGGTGACATTAGGAGCCAATATATAATCAGGTAGTTCCGTTCTGAGCAGTGACATCCCTCACCCCATTGAACAGAAAGTAAAATCACCAAAATAATAACTAATAATATTAGTCGGACGTGCTTTGAAACTCAAATGGTTCCAAAAATGATGATCTTACATAGAATTACATAGAATGTACAAAACAGAAACAGGCCATTTGGCCCAACAGGCCCATATTGGTGTTTATGCTCCACACGAGCCTCCTCCCACCCTTCTTCATCTAACCCCATCAAAATATCCTTTTCCTTTCTCCCTTGTGTTTATCGAACTTCTCCTTAAATGCATCACCTTGGTAGCAACCCCATTCCAGGAATCCAACCTGAATGAAAATCCCAGCCAGACGATGACATGAGGTCCACACCTCAACTTTGGTTCAATTTTCTCCCCCTCGCCCTCCTGAAACCTCATCCTTCATCAGTAAGTGCATTTGGTCCAGTGGTACAAAGTACACGGGAGCTTCCAGACACAAATGCAATACATTTTCCACAAATTAACAATATGATTAATGATCTGAACTCTTTCTCGACAATTCAAAGGATGTTATTTTTAAAATTCGTAACAAAATATTATAATTCATTTAAATTAGGTACACTGCACATGCTCAGACTGCACGGTCCAAATTCAGCTCCCACCATTGGCCAAAATATCAAGGCCAAGTCCTGGATTTTGGGAAAAGCTGAAGCCTTCAAGTAAAAACTTTATTGAACGCATTAAGAGACAATTCAATGGACAAATGTATCCATTGAACCTTCCTAACCCGAATGTTATTGTGAATTACAGAATTTTAATTTACATTTGTTTAAATCCTTGTTTGGCTCATTAGAAAAAAATGGCAGATGGAAAAATGATCAAAGCATTTGGGAATTGAGCGACCAGATGCCCATTCAGAGTTAGGAGTTTACACGGGGAAATGCCATTATAAATGTGAACAATTTTACAACACCAAGTTATAGTCCAGCAATTTTATTTTAAATTCACAAGCTTTCGGAGATTTTCTCCTTCCTCAGGCAAATGTTTCAAGAGCTCCTTGAAGCCTACGCATTTATACATATTGAACAATACATGGTGTTTACAGACTGCCCCTGCAACTGCCCGTTGCCAAGGCAATCACCGTGTTCAGACAGAGAGGTGTCACCTGCAGAACCCCCGAATACACATTCAACAAAAAAACAAACAGGGAAAAAAAACAGAGAAAAAAAAAAACACAGAGAGAGGCAGAAACATCCGGAAGGCAGAGAGAGCCAGCAAATGACCCATTATATTAAAAACAGATAACATTTGTTCGCTGGTGGGGTAACGTGTAGCGTGACATGAACCCAAGATCCCGGTTGAGGCCGTCCTCATGGGTGCGGAACTTGGCTATCAATTTCTGCTCGACGATTTTGCGTTGTCGTGTGTCTCGAAGGCCGCCTTGGAGTACGCTTACCCGAAGGTCGGTGGATGAATGTCCATGACTGCTGAAGTGTTCCCCGACTGGGAGGGAACCCTCCTGTTTGGCGATTGTTGCGCGGTGTCCGTTCATCCGTTGTCGCAGCGTCTGCATGGTCTCGCCAATGTACCATGCTCTGGGGCATCCTTTCCTGCAACGTATGAGGTAGACAACGTTGGCCGAGTCACAGGAGTATGAACCATGCACCTGGTGGGTGGTGTCATCTCGTGTGATGGTGGTATCTGTGTCGATGATCTGGCATGTCTTGCAGAGGTTACCGTGGCAGGGTTGTGTGGCGTCGTGGACGCTGTTCTCTTGAAAGCTAGGTAGTTTGCTGCGAACGATGGTCTGTTTGAGGTTGGGTGGCTGTTTAAAGGCGAGTAGTGGAGGTGTGGGGATGGCCATAGCGAGGTGTTTGTCCTCATTGATGACATGTTGAAGGCTGCGGAGAACATGGCGTAGTTTCTCCGCTCCGGGGAAGTACTGGACGACAAAGGGTACTCTGTTGGTTGCGTCCCGTGTTAGTCTCCTGAGGAGGTCTATGCGATTTTTTGCTGTGGCCCGTCGGAACTGTCGATCGATGAGTCGAGCGTCATATCCCGTTCTTACGAGGGCGTCTTTCAGCGTCTGTAGGTGTCCATCGCGTTCCTCCTCGTCTGAGCAGACCCTGTGTATTCGCAGGGCCTGTCCATAGGGGATGGCCTCTTTGACGTGGTTAGGGTGGAAGCTGGAAAAGCGGAGCATCGTGAGGTTGTCCGTGGGCTTGCGGTAGAGTGAGGTGCTGAGGTGCCCGTCTTTGATGGAGATTCGTGTGTCCAAGAAAGAAACTGATTCTGAGGAGTAGTCCATGGTGAGCTTGATGGTGGGATGGAACTTGTTGATGTTATCGTGTAGTCTCTTTAGTGATTCCTTGCCGTGGGTCCATAGAAAGAAAATGTCGTCGATGTATCTGGTGTATAGTGTTGGTTGGAGGTCTTGTGCAGTGAAGAAGTCCTGCTCGAACTTGTGCATGAAAATGTTGGCGTATTGGGGTGCGAATTTGGTCCCCATGGCTGTTCACTGTGTTTGGGTAAAGAACTGGTTATCGAAGGTGAAGACATTGTGATCCAGGATGAAGCGGATGAGTTGTAGGATGGCTTCCGGAGATTGGCTGTTGTTGGTGTTGAGTATTGATGCTGTCGCAGCGATGCCGTCATCGTGGGGGATACTGGTGTATAGTGCCGAGACGTCCATCGTGGTGAGAAGTGTTCCTGGTTCAACTGGTCCGTGGGTACTGAGTTTTTGTAGGAAGTCTGTAGTGTCGCGACAGAAGCTGGGGGTTCCCTGTACGATGGGTTTCAGGATGCCCTCGATGTATCCAGAGAGGTTCTCACACAGGGTTCCGTTGCCTGATACGATGGGACGTCCGGGTGTGTTGGCTTTGTGTATCTTTGGGAGGCAGTAGAAGTCTCCCACGCGGGGATTACGTGGGATGAGAATGCGTAGGATGCTTTGAAGGTCTGGATCGAAGGTCTTGATCAGTTTGTTGAGCTGGTGGGTGTGTTCTTTGGTCGGATCTGCGGGTAACCGTCTGTAGTGTTCCTGGTTGTCCAGTTGTCGGTATGCTTCTTTGCAATAGTCTGTTCTGTTCTGTATGACTGTGGCTCCTCCTTTGTCCGCTGGTTTGATGACGATGTTGCGGTTGGTCTTGAGAGCGTTGATGGCGTTGCGTTGTGCTCGGGTGACATTCTGGACTGTCTTCTGAGTGCGGCTGATGAATCTGGCATTGACGCATTTCCTGACAGCTTGAGCATACATGTCCAGCTGAGGGCAGCGACCCTCCGGAGGAGTCCAGTTTGACTCTTTCCTCTTCGGTTGCTGTACCGCGGATCCCTCTGTCTGCTGTTCCGGATCGTCGATTGTCTCATTGGGTTCGCTGCTGAAATCTTGGGGTTTGTGGTAGAATTCCCGGAGCCTCATTCTCCTGATGAATTCCTCTGTGTCCGCCGCGAGACTAGTGGGGTCCATTTTGGTAGTGGGGCAGAAATTGAGCCCTCGGCTGAGAACTTCGATTTCGTCTGGTTGAAGGGTGTGGTCGGATAAATTGACAATAGACTTCCCTGTGGTTGCAACCGTGGTACCAGGGGAAGCTTGGTCGTTGCTGGTGGTGATGCCGAGTTTCTCAAGCTTCCTGCTCTTGGTTTTCATGTAGGCAGCGTAGTTCCGTTGCCTCGTCTGTTTGGCGGTATAACGTAGCTGGTCTGCTGTGTCCTGAGTACAGGTTGAGAGTATGGACTCTATCTTGGTTTCGAGGTTGTGGCGTCTGCTGTAGAGTTGGTGTATGAGATGGTTGCGGAGTGTGCGAGAGGTACGGCGGCAGAGTCTCTCAGCGTAATCCGAGTTGTATGTGGACTTGAGTGGGTTCGTGATCTGGAGTCCTTTCGGGATCTTGTCTGCTTTCTTGCAGCTCTGTAAAAACTTGATGTCTGTGTCTAAATGCGCGATCTTCTTGGATATCCTTTCCACTGTGAGCCGGCAGTTTGTGGTGTCGATGGTAGTCATGATGTGGAGATGCCGGTGATGGACTGGGGTTGACAATTGTAAACAATTTTACAACACCAAGTTATAGTCCAGCAATTTTATTTTAAATTCACAAGCTTTCGGAGATTTTCTCCTTCCTCAGGCAAATGTTTCAAGAGCTCCTTGAAGCCTACGCATTTATACATATTGAACAATACATGGTGTTTACAGACTGCCCCTGCAACTGCCCGTTGCCAAGGCAATCACCGTGTTCAGACAGAGAGGTGTCACCTGCAGAACCCCCGAATACACATTCAACAAAAAAACAAACAGGGAAAAAAAACAGAGAAAAAAAAACACAGAGAGAGGCAGAAACATCCGGAAGGCAGAGAGAGCCAGCAATGGCCATCCCCACACCTCCACTACTCGCCTTTAAACAGCCACCCAACCTCAAACAGACCATCGTTCGCAGCAAACTACCTAGCTTTCAAGAGAACAGCGTCCACGACGCCACACAACCCTGCCACGGTAACCTCTGCAAGACATGCCAGATCATCGACACAGATACCACCATCACACGAGATGACACCACCCACCAGGTGCATGGTTCATACTCCTGTGACTCGGCCAACGTTGTCTACCTCATACGTTGCAGGAAAGGATGCCCCAGAGCATGGTACATTGGCGAGACCATGCAGACGCTGCGACAACGGATGAACGGACACCGCGCAACAATCGCCAAACAGGAGGGTTCCCTCCCAGTCGGGGAACACTTCAGCAGTCATGGACATTCATCCACCGACCTTCGGGTAAGCGTACTCCAAGGCGGCCTTCGAGACACACGACAACGCAAAATCGTCGAGCAGAAATTGATAGCCAAGTTCCGCACCCATGAGGACGGCCTCAACCGGGATCTTGGGTTCATGTCACGCTACACGTTACCCCACCAGCGAACAAATGTTATCTGTTTTTAATATAATGGGTCATTTGCTGGCTCTCTCTGCCTTCCGGATGTTTCTGCCTCTCTCTGTGTTTTTTTTTTCTCTGTTTTTTTTCCCTGTTTGTTTTTTTGTTGAATGTGTATTCGGAGGTTCTGCAGGTAACACCTCTCTGTCTGAACACGGTGATTGCCTTGGCAACGGGCAGTTGCAGGGGCAGTCTGTAAACACCATGTATTATTGTTCAATATGTATAAATGCGTAGGCTTCAAGGAGCTCTTGAAACATTTGCCTGAGGAAGGAGAAAATCTCCGAAAGCTTGTGAATTTAAAATAAAATTGCTGGACCATAACTTGGTGTTGTAAAATTGTTTACAATTGTCAAGCCCAGTCCATCACCGGCATCTCCACATCATTATAAATGTGGACATAGGAATTTATAAAGGGAAAAAGTTCACACAAAAATGTGACAAAACGTAAATCCATGGGAAGAGTTTTTAATGATTATGGATATGTAGCTCCAAATAATTCATTCCATTCTCTTCAAACTCCATTAATTTATTTCATGCTCTTCTTCCAACTCCATCATTTATCTAATTCTCCCCGAAGCCTCAGTGATTGATCTTATTGAAGATCTTTCCTCCTTTTCATCGCAAAACTCAAAAGTCTTTTCCCCATCAACCGACCCCACGCTCCGATTAACCTGGAGCACGGCACGGGGCTGGGAGCAGTGCCGGTGCAACACAGCGGGAGCTGGCGGGACCGGGAGTCCCCGAGTCCGGATCGAGCCGGCGGGACCGGGAGTCCCCGAGTCCGGATCGAGCCGGCGGGACCGGGAGTCCCCGAGTCCGGATCGAGCCGGCGGGACCGGGAGTCCCCGAGTCCGGATCGAGCCGGCTGATGTGCCCGCTCACTGTGTCCCGGAGCCGGAGTTACTGAGCAAGACTGAGCCCGGAAACATTTGTAATTCTCAGCGAGCGATTGGCCGCGGTTTTGATCGACTTGTGACACATCATTGGGAAACGAAAGTGGAACCTCGGGCGGGAGAGATCAGAAAGCCCAGCAACAGGAGCTCGAACCTCCATCCCGGTAAGTGTGAGAATTAGTGTAACTGTACAATCAGTGAGTGAGAATTAGTGTAACTGTACAATCAGTGAGTGAGAATTAGTGTAACTGTACAATCAGTGAGTGAGAATTAGTGTAACTGTACAATCAGTGAGTGAGAATTAGTGTAACTGCACAATTAGTGAGTGAGAATTAGTGTAACTGCACAATTAGTGAGTGTGAGAATTAGTGTAACTGCAATTAGTGAGTGAGAATTAGTGTAACTGCAATTAGCGAGTGTGAGAATTGGTGTAACTACAATTAGCGAGTGTGAGAATTGGTGTGACCACAATTGGTGAGTGCGAGAATTAGTGTGACTACAATTAGCGAGTGTGAGAATTGGTGTAACTACAATTGGTGAGTGTGAGAATTGGTGTAAACTACAATGAGCGAGTGTGAGAATTGGTGTAACTGTGTCAGTGCTCACTTGTTTGCTCACAGCTCCCCTCTCTATCTCTATGGTTTCACCCCCAGTCTCTGGTATGAAAGTGTGTCCCAGGAGTAACCAGGGCCATTCATTCTGTGCCAGTCCCCAATGTGCTGCTTGGGGCCAGTTTTTAAGAACGTGCTTTGTATTAAGATCGATACATGAGCCTGTGCTCGGTTTAAATGCACGAAGTGCACTCCTCGCAGACTGAGGAAGCGGTGGATGCTTCTTAGAGCAGCAGAGAGGGTTTGGGCGTGAAATGTGCAGATCTCCCTCCATCTCTCACACACCAGACGTGGGAGGAACTAACCGCCAGAGCAGGGGCTGAGAATCGCAGAAATCAAATCAAAACGGCAACTGCAAGAATTTACAGCAGATCTACTGCACTTGAAAGAACCACAGTCGCAGGCAATTCGGCCCATCATATCTGTGCCAACCCTTTGCCAGAGGAATCCAGAACTAATCTCACCGCTCCGCTCTCCCCATAGCCCTGGATCAATCCCAAACTAATCCCACTGCCCCACTCACTCCCCATAACTCTGTATCACCCTAAACTAATCCCACTGCCCCACTCTCTCCCCATAGCCCTGGATCAATCCCAAACTAATCCCACTGCCCCACTCCCTCCCCATAGCCCTGCATCAATCCCAAACTAATCCCACTGCCCCACTCCCTCCCCATAGCCCTGGATCAATCCCAAACTAATCCCACTGCCCCACTCCCTCCCCATAGCCCTGGATCAATCCCAAACTAGAATCATAGAATCATAGAATCATAGAAGTTACAACATGGAAACAGGCCCTTCGGCCCAACATGTCCATGTCGCCCAGTTTATACCACTAAGCTAGTCCCAATTGCCTGCACTTGGCCCATATCCCTCGATACCCATCTTCCCCATGTAACTGTCCAAATGCTTTTTAAAAGACAAAATTGTACCCGCCTCTACTACTGCCTCTGGCAGCTCGTTCCAGACACTCACCACCCTTTGAGTGAAAAAATTGCCCCTCTGGATCCTTTTGTATCTCTCCCCTCTCACCTTAAATCTGTGCCCCCTCGTTATAGACTCCCCTACCTTTGGGAAAAGATTTTGACTATCGACCTTATCTATGCCCCTCATTATTTTATAGACTTCTATAAGATCACCCCTTAACCTCCTACTCTCCAGGGAATAAAGTCCCAGTCTGTCTAACCTCTCCCTGTAAGTCAAACCATCAAGTCCCGGTAGCATCCTAGTAAATCTTTTCTGCACTCTTTCTAGTTTAATAATATCCTTTCTATAATAGGGTGACCAGAACTGTACACAGTACTCCAAGTGTGGCCTCACCAATGCCCTGTACAACTTCAACAAGACATCCCAACTCCTGCATTCAATGTTCTGACCAATGAAACCAAGCATGCTGAATGCCTTCTTCACCACCCTATCCACCTGTGACTCCACTTTCAAGGAGCTATGAACCTGTACTCCCAGATTTCTTTGTTCTATAACTCTCCCCAACGCCCTACCATTAACGGAGTAGGTCCTGGCCCGATTCGATCTACCAAAATGCATCACCTCACATTTATCTAAATTAAACTCCATCTGCCATTCATCGGCCCACTGGCCCAATTTATCAAGATCCCGTTGCAATCCTAGATAACCTTCTTCACGGTCCACAATGCCACCAATCTTGGTGTCATCTGCAAACTTACTAACCATGCCTCCTAAATTCTCATCCAAATCATTAATATAAATAACAAATAACAGCGGACCCAGCACCGATCCCTGAGGCACACCGCTGGACATAGGCATCCAGTTTGAAAAACAACCCTCGACAACCACCCTCTGTCTTCTGTCGTCAAGCCAATTTTGTATCCAATTGGCTACCTCACCTTGGATCCCATGAGATTTAACCTTATGTAACAACCTACCATGCGGTACCTTGTCAAATGCTTTGCTGAAGTCCATGTAGACCACGTCTACTGCACAGCCCTCATCTATCTTCTTGGTTACCCCTTCAAAAAACTCAATCAAATTCGTGAGACACTGATCCCACTGCCCCACTCCCTCCCCCTCCCCATAGCCCTGTATCAATCCCAAGCTAATCCCACTGCCCCACTCCCTCCCCATAGCCCTGTATCATCCCAAACTAATCCCACTGCCCCACTCTCTCCCCATAGCCCTGGATCAATCCCAAACTAATCCCACTGCCCCACTCCCTCCCCAAAGCCCTGGATCAATCCCAAACTAATCCTCCTGCCCCACTCCCTCCCCATAGCCCTGGATCAATCCCAAACTAATCCCACTGTCCCACTCCCTCCCCATAGCCCTGGATCAATCCCAAACTAATCCCACTGCCCCACTCTCTCCCCATAGCCCTGGATCAATCCCAAACTAATCCCACTGCCCCACTCCCTCCCCATAGCCCTGGATCAATCCCAAACTAATCCCACTGCCCCACTCCCTCCCCATAGTCCTATATTAATCCCAAACTAATCCCACTGCCTTGCTCTGGCTATATCCCTGTATCATCCTCGGTTCTGTTAGTTGCAGTTGGTAGAGACTCTTTTTAAGCAGACTGTAAATAGACCTTGTTTGCTTTGCTGTTTGCTGAGTAAATAAACTTTGCTTTGTTTGCTGTAAAACACACTGGCCGCAAATCCTGCCTGTCGTAAGTCCCGATCCGCCTCCAACTGATTGGCTGACACAGTGGTGTCAATAGACTCTCCGATCTTCCTCTGCTTCAAGCATTTATCCAATTTTCCCTCAAACATGTGATGGTCTCTGCACATCCTCTCCCAGTGTCCTGACCAATATTTATCCCTCAACCAACATCACGAAAAAACAGATTTGGGCAGAAATTGCGTGGAGCGGTGAAGTAATGGTTACCACCGCTCTATAGTTTTAAATTAACGAGCTTGCTTACTGCAGTCTTTATTTTGGGCACTTCCTCAGATAGGAAGTGGAGAAGAGCTCAGCGTCAGTTCAAGTGAAGAGGAACATGCTTTCCCCTCGAACAATCAGATTGCAGCTCCCAAACTGTTTCTGCAGGAACTGAATTAAAACCAATTTAAAAACAGTTATAGACCGCAAATAAAAAGTCCAGGCCAGAAATAATTGAAGTAAAGATTGCAGTAAGCAAGCTCGTTAATTTAAATAAGAGACAGAAGGGAAAAGTTTAAAACAAAAAGTAAAATTTTTTAATTTAAATTTTTTTTAATGACCAAAAACTACTAAAATAAGGAGTAATGAGATCCACATTTTTAAAAGTTAATTTTCAGTTGTTTGGCAGTCATTAAGACTTACCGCGCTGTTAAAACTTAGATTAGACCTGGTATTTTTAAGCATACCTCTTTTATGGCGATATTACTTACTTTCCAACTGGGCAGATGAGCATGTTGGCCTTTTCAATGATTTCACAGATTGCAGCGTGCAAGATCCCTTTAATTAGAAGCTGTCGTATCGCTGACGAACCAGGAGGAGCAAGTTCCGGATTTCCACGTTTCACTGCGCATGTGCGAATGCCGGAAACTTGCTCCTCCATTTCGCCACGATCAAAGGTGAACGCTGTTGAGCTCAGCATTCTTTTCCAAGCAATTTCTGGCCCATTATCTCACCATTTCTTATTGCTGTTTGTGGGACCTTGCTGTGCACAATTTGTCCATGTTGCCCTATATTACACCAGTGACTACACTTCAAAAACACTTCATTGGCTGTGCAGCAATTTGGAATGTCCTGAGGTTGTGAAGGATGCTATACACATGCAAGTTCTTTTTTAAACCCTTCCACCTGTCCACTTCCCTCTCCTCTTTTAAGATCCTCCTCAGAACACATCTCTTTGACCAAGCTTGGTGAACCTCAACTTCTAAAGGGCACTTTACAAAGTCCCTCATGAAAGGCTATTAATTAAACTTAAAAGTTAGGGGATACAAGGTAAAGTCTAGGAATAGACAAAGAACTGGTTGAAGGGTAGAAAGCAATGAGTATTTGGCAGAGGAGTTTGGTTTTGTGGGTTGAAGTACTGACGGGAGTGACCCAGGGCTCGGTGTTCTCATTTACGTAAATGACTTGGACTCAGAAACCCAATGCAACGTAGTCAAACTTACTGATGATTCAAAACACGGAAGGGCAGTGGGATTGGAGGAAACAGCTCAAAAATTACAGAGTGAGTTCAACAAAATAAACATGTGAACAGAGTGATGGCAAATAAAACTTAAAGCAGACAAGTGTAAAGTACTGCATGTAGGACGGAAAAGTAAACCATACACGTACTCCACGAATGGTGCGGAAATAGCTAAGGATGAAGTGGAAAGAGACCGAGGAGTCACAGTAAATTCAACACTCAACACACTGTAGAGCAGCAGTCAACAAAACCAATAGAATGTTGAATTACAGAGCCAAAACAGTGAATACAAGTCCGAGAAAGTCATGATCGTACTGTACAGGGTTCTTGCCAGACTCCACCTTGACTATTGAGTCCAGTATTGGTCACAGAGACACAAGAGAGACATTCAAGTGCTGTAGGCAATGTAGAGAAGAGCCACAAGGCTGATCTCCAGTCCCCAGGGTCGGGTCTGGGATGTGAGGAAAGACTGGAGAAACTTGGAATTTTCAGCCTGAAAAGAAGGCATGCATCTGAGAGGTGATCTTATCGAGGGATATAAGATTGGGAGTAAGACAAGGAAACAAAGGTTCAACTCGTGAAAGGCAACTTCAAGACTAATATCAAGGAGTTCTTCTCAAAGAGTAATTAAACATGGGATGGACTTTAGTTACATTTCCCCTTCACCCCTGAGTGATTGTACTCCCTCTGTTTCTTTTACTGTTAGAACTGGTTAGAATGTGTAACTTAGAAGGAGGAGTTGAGGTGACGAGCATAGATGCTGGTAAGGAGGGGGGAGCAGGGGGAGGCTCGTGTGGAGCATAAGCACCGACATAGACCTGTTCAGCCGAATGGCCAGTTTCTGTGCTGTACGTTCTTTTGAATTCTATGTAAGCCTGAAGCTGTGATGTTGTATCGTTCATCGAAGAATGGAAGGAGCTGCAATGGAGACTTTCGGTTAATTCCAACAGCTAACGCAATGCTCATTCATTGGACCTGTCATTGAAAGCTTACCAAGATACCAAGTCTGATAGAGACGTTTGTGAAAGATTCACCAGAATGTTACCAGGGCTCCAAAGATTTAATTATGAGGAAAGATTACATAAACTAAGCTTTTATTCCCTGGAATATAGAAGGATAAGGGGTGATTTGATTGAGGTTTTTAGGATTTTGAAAGGGTAGATAGAGAGAAACTTTTTCTGCTGGTGGGGGAGTCCAGGACAAGGGGATATAACCTTAAAAATCAGAGCCAGGCCATTCAGGAGAGAAGTTAGGAAACACTTCTTCACACAAAGGGTGGTAGAAGTGTGGAACTCTCACCCACAAAAAGCAGTAGATGCTAGCTCAATTCATAATTTTAAATCTGAGATCGATAGGTTTTTTGCTAGCCAAGGGTATTAAGAGTTACGGAGCCAAGGCGGGGACTCACAAATGAAACTAACTTAAGAGGCAAAAAATCTAGAGTAAGAAGGAAAGAAAAGGCCAAAAATATATCACCATCCATTGTTTCTGATCAAACTTTTCTCCAGTTTAGTGCTTGGACTTTCTGTCTGTACTTAACAACAGCACTGGTCAAATCAAAAATTGGAAAACCGTTTCAAAGCAAGATTACGTCCATGCTCGTAACAATGCGAGCCCATGCTTGTAATGATACCAGGCCAAGTTTGTAATAATGCAGGCCACACATAGGAGTGGGAGTAGGCCATTCAGCCCCTCGAGCCTGTTCCACCATCCAATGAGATCATGGCTGATCTGAATCTTAATCCATTTACCCGCCTTGGCTCCGTAACTCTTAATACCCTCGGCTAGCAAAAAACCTATCGATCTCAGATTTAAAATTATGAATTGAGCTAGCATCTACTGCTTTTTGTGGGTGAGAGTTCCACACTTCTCCCACCCTTTGTGTGAAGAAGTGTTTCCTAACTTCTCTCCTGAATGGCCTGGCTCTGATTTTTAAGGTTATATCCCCTTGTCCTAGACTCCCCCACCAGCAGAAAAAGTTTCTCTCTATCTACCCTTTCAAAATCCTAAAAACCTCAATCAAATCACCCCTTATCCTTCTATATTCCAGGGAATAAAAGCTTAGTTTATGTAATCTCTCCTCATAATTAAATCTTTGGAGCCCTGGTAACATTCTGGTGAATCTGCGCTGCTCTCCTTCCAAGACCAATATATCCTTTCTGAGGTGCGGTGCCCAGAACTGTACCCAGTATTCCAGATGTGGTCTAACCAGGTCATTGTATAGATGTAGCAAAACTTCCCTTTATATTCAAGTCCTTTAAATATAAAGGCTAACATTCCATTAGCCTCTTTGATTATTTTTTGTACCTGACCACTACATTTTAGTGATCTGTGTACATGGACTCCTCAATCTCTTTGGACCGCCACTGTTCCGAGCTTTTCACCATTTAAACAATACTCGGATCGATCCTTCCCTGGTCCAAAATGGATGACCTCACACTTACCTGCGTTGAAATCCATCTGCCACAGTTTTGGCCACTCTGTCAATGTCTCTTTGAATTTTATGCTCCCGTCTACACTACTTACCATGTCACCAATCTTTCTGTTGTTGGCAAACTTGGATATATGGCTCTCTATTGTGTGATCAAAATCAATAATAAATATAGTGAATAGTTGAGGCCCCAGCACAGATCCTTGTGGGACACCACTAGTCACTTCCTTCCATTTCGAGTATATACCCATTGTCCCTACTCTATCTTTTACTGCTTAGGCAATCTCCTAACCAGGTCAATAATTTGCCTTCAATTCCATGAGCTTTAATCTCAGCTAACAGTCTCTTATGTGGAAACTTATCAAATGTCCTGTGGAAGTCCATAGAAACTACATCCTTTTTTTAAATATTCGTTCATGGGACGTGGGCATCGCTGGCAAGGCCAGTATTTATTGCCCATCCCTAATTGCCCTTGAGAAGGTGGTGGTCAGCCACCTTCTTGAACCGCAGTCCATGTGGTGAAGGTTCTCCCACAGTGCTGTTAGGTAGGCTGTTTCAGGATTTTGACCCAGTGATGATGAAGGAATGGCGATATATTTCCAAGTTGGGATGGTGTGTGACTTGGAGGGGAACGTGCAGGTGGTGGTGTTCCCATGTACCTGCTGCTCTTGTCCTTCGAGGTGTTAGAGGTCGCGGGTTTGGGAGGTGCTGTCGAAGAATCCTTGGCGAGTTGCTGCAGTGCATCCTGTAGATGGTACACACTGCAGCCACAGTGCGCCGGTGGTGAAGGGAGTGAATGTTTAGGGTGGTGGATGAGGTGCCAATCAAGCAGGCTGCTTTTTCCTGGATGGTGTCAAGCTTCTTGAGTGTTATTGGAGTTGCACTCATCCAGGCAAGTGGAGAGTATTCCATCACACTCCTGACATGTGCCTTGTAGATGGTGGAAAGGCTTTGGGGAGTCAGGAGGCGAGTCACTCGCCGCAGAATGCCCAGCCTCTGACCTGCAGCCACTGTATTTATGTGGCTGGTCCAGTTAAGTTTCTGGCCAATGGTGACCCCCAGGATGTTGTTGGTGGGGGATTCGGCGATGGTAACGTCGTTGAATGTCAAGGGGAGGTGGTTGGACTCTCTCTTATTGGAGATGGTCATTGCCTGGCACTTGTCTGGTGCAAATGTTACTTGACACTTATCAGCCCAAGCCTGGATGTTATCCAGGTCTTGCTGCCTGCATCCATAGACATTCCCCTGTCTATTTGTAATGATGCCAGCCCACAGCATGAAAGTTTATTGAAAAGTATGCACTCTCTCTTTTCTGGAGGATTGGATTGAGGAACTGAGAAAGGTTCACATCTTAGAAAGTAGATGAGTTGCACCGAGAGTCAACGATCAGGATCACTCTGTAAACTGTTAAAACTACGGTCATCTTCATGTTGGACTATACTATTGACAATTAATAGAAATGGTTTTCTTTCAGATCAGTTCAGCACAATGGAGCCGGCTGATTCAGAGGGAGCCCCCAACACTTCCTTTCCCTACACTTCCGCAGGTACAGCTCATTGTGTAACAATGTGGAGCCTTTTATTATTCAATTCAGAAAATGATTGAGTCTCAGGTTCACTCCTGAAATGCCACCTTCCTCAATACACTGGGGCGCTGAGTGGGAAAGCTCGCTGGAGAGGCTGGTGGAAGGGTAGATATCATGTTGGTGGTGTGGCCCCAATTATCACAGCTTCAGACTTGTACAGAACCAAGATCTGTCCAGTATAGAAAACTGCTCCGTCATCTTACTCCTGGGCTCAGTATAGTCCAAGCCAGGGGTGCCAAACTCATGTTGTATGTTGGGCCTGATCCGATATCCTGCCACATTCAGCAAAAATATTAAAATAAGATAAACTATATTGGTACTTACATTTAGATTTTATTTTCTGCTACTGTTGCTCCCAATACCTGGCACTTCTTAGCTTGAACCTTTGCATCAACATTTGGAGCAACTGACTGGGCTGAAGCCTGTCTTGGATAAAAACATGAGAACCACTTATCACTACAGAACTTTCTGCCCCAAACACCAACCCAGGAAGTGAATTCCACAGCCTCAATTCTCTGTGTAAAGAAGTTTCTCCTGCCCTTTGTTCTAAATCTCATACATTTAATCTTATATCTATGACTCCTTGTCTTGACCCCTCAATAACTGAAAACAGTTGGTTTCTATCTCCCCATCCCATCTTTCATCAGTTGAAACATTTCAATCACATCGCCCAGGATATGTGTTGAATATGAGAAGGAGGAATCCTAACACAAAGGGCACAAAGTCAGAATGGGCCAGAGCCGGAGACACCTACCTTTCTAGCCAGGAATGCTCCTGTCTTGTTTGACTTCCTGTACTCCTAATCTGTTCTCCAACCGTAACTGGCTGCCTCAGTGATTATTAGCTATAAAGCACAAGCCCCTAACACTCTGCTGCACACACCTTATAAGCATCATTCACGATGCAGGCTGTTCCAGTTTCTGAGATATTTATGGACCTATTCTGTTTGATTCTGAGAGTCAATTTGAATATTTCTGAGAAAAGGAAGTTTGAAACTCCTGACAGAGAAAACAAAGCGTTTGAAGCTTCCGAGAGATTATTTAAATGAGTAAAGGTTCCTGCAGACATGAAAATACAAGAAAAGAAACACTCTAATGTAAAAGTTATTTACAAAGTGTTAGCTTATACTTTGAGATAAAATCCAATTATTATTTTCCTGCTGAGGAATTCAGTGGTAAATAGATAACTATATATTACAACTGTTAGTTTATTCACTTCTTGTAAAAATAAACTTGCTCAATAATTTTAAAGATTAAAAGGAAGTGGTTAGAATGAGTAACACACTACCACAAGGAGTAGTCGAGGCGACGAGCAAAGGTGCAGTTAAGGGGGGAGGAGGCTCGTGTGGAGCATAAACACCAGCCAAATGGCCTGTTTCTGTTCTGTACATTCTATGTAAGCCTGAAGCTTACAAAAGGGTGGTGGGTGTATGGAATTCGCTGCCTGAATTGGTGGTAGAGGCAGGGACCTTCAACTCTTTTAAAAAGTACCTGGACCTGCACCTAAAGTGCTGTAAGCTGCAGGGCTACGGACCGGGTGCTGGAAGGTGGGATTAGAATGGGCACCTGGTTGTTCTTCGAGCCAGCGCGGACACAATGGGCCGAATGGCCCCCTTCTGTGCTGCATCTATGGTTTCTATGGTATCGTTCATCGAAAATTGGAGGGAGCTGCAATGGAGACTTGAGATTAATTCCAACCGCTAAAGCAATGCTCATTCATTGGCCCTGTCATTGAAAGCTAACCAAGCTCCTTCTGTACTGTAACCATTCTATGATTCTATAAAAAATTTGTCGGGCTATGGGGAAAGGGCAGGGGAGTAGGACTAGCTGGATTGCTCTTGCAGAGAGGTGGCATGGACTCGATGGGCCGAATAGCCTCCTTCTGTAACCAGTCTATGATTCCATCTCTGGGTCCTTCACAATGGGGAGGAAAACTTCAAGAAGAGTGAAAAGAGGAGCCCTTCCTTCCCATGGCAACCTACGTACTTTACTCTGTAACCTTTACTCTTTAAATGAAGTATCTCCCGACCAGCTTTTTTGGATGCCTTTTCCCCCATTCTGAGTAACACAACACCGCCCCACATCGTGCTATTGACACTGCACGATTTAGGGATAGCGGCTAGGGGCTGGGCTTAAAGTGTCGGGGGCTCGGATTAGGGTCGGTGTCGGGGGCTCGGATTAGGGTCGGTGTCGGGGGCTCGGATTAGGGTCGGTGTCGGGGGCTCGGATTAGGGTCGGTGTCGGGGGCTCGGATTAGGGTCGGTGTCGGGGGCTCGGATTGGGGTCGGTGTCGGGGGCTCGGATTAGGGTCGGTGTCGGGGGCTCGGATTGGGGTCGGTGTCGGGGGCTCGGATTAGGGTCGGTGTCGGGGGCTCGGATTAGGGTCGGTGTCGGGGGCTCGGATTGGGGTCGGTGTCGGGGGCTCGGATTGGGGTCGGTGTCGGGGGCTCGGATTGGGGTCGGTGTCGGGGGCTCGGATTAGGGTCGGTGTCGGGGGCTCGGATTGGGGTCGGTGTCGGGGGCTCGGATTAGGGTCGGTGTCGGGGGCTCGGATTAGGGTCGGTGTCGGGGGCTCGGATTGGGGTCGGTGTCGGGGGCTCGGATTGGGGTCGGTGTCGGGGGCTCGGATTAGGGTCGGTGTCGGGAGCTCGGATTGGGGTCGGTGTCGGGGGCTCGGATTAGGGTCGGTGTCGGGGGCTCGGATTGGGGTCGGTGTCGGGGGCTCGGATTAGGGTCGGTGTCGGGGGCTCGGATTAGGGTCGGTGTCGGGGGCTCGGATTAGGGTCGGTGTCGGGGGCTCGGATTAGGGTCGGTGTCGGGGGCTCGGATTAGGGTCGGTGTCGGGGGCTCGGATTAGGGTCGGTGTCGGGGGCTCGGATTAGGGTCGGTGTCGGGGGCTCGGATTAGGGTCGGTGTCGGGGGCTCGGATTAGGGTCGGTGTCGGGAGCTCGGATTGGGGTCGGTGTCGGGGGCTCGGATTAGGGTCGGTGTCGGGGGCTCGGATTAGGGTCGGTGTCGGGGGCTCGGATTGGGGTCGGTGTCGGGGGCTCGGATTAGGGTCGGTGTCGGGGGCTCGGATTAGGGTCGGTGTCGGGGGCTCGGATTGGGGTCGGTGTCGGGGGCTCGGATTGGGGTCGGTGTTGGAAAATGCTATTGTCAATGCCATTGTCACGAGACACGTCCATTTTCATTTTATGTTTTTTTTTATATACCTCAAACTTACGAGTCACAGTACAGGCTCATGAATTGTTCATTCAAGGAACCTTCTTCCTGTCCTGAGCCCGATTTCCTCCCTTCTTTCACTTCTATACATTTCTCACAGAAAAAGACATCAGGGTCATGTGACTTTGGGATTTTGACACAAGAGCAGGTGATCCAGGCGTTGTGCTGGTTACATCCAATCATTGGACTGCCTGCAAAGGGCTTCTGACAGTAACATGTCACCAGGCTCCAGCAGCCGCCATCTGATTCCACCGTCAGATCTTTATCCATTACCCGCCTTTGGCCCTCACTAAAGCTGGTTTCACCCCCATGTCTATTCCCCTCACTGAGGCTCTCTGATTCCTATTTTATAGTCTCAGTATAATGGTCATTGGATTTAGTCTCCTCTTTAAATAAACCAGTAAGTGAGAAACTGTTGCCCCAGTGTCATCAACTATAATCAAATAAAAGTGCCCCTTAACGGTCACAGAAGGCCTCATGCGTACCAGCGGACACCGCTTGGTCCTTTTCCAGGGCCAACCGGGCACCCCCCCCTACAATGGGCTGCATCCAGTCTGGACCAGTGGATGGCCACCTTGGCCAGGTCCAGGAGGAGACCCACCAGGAGATTTGGTGTCTCGGTGTAAGGGGTCTCTAGCTTTGGTCTCACTACCTCTCCTCCCACTCCACTTCACTCACCAACTTTTGACCTTTTTCTCAGCTCTTTTTTCCCTCAGCCTTTCAGCCTTCGCATTTTGCTCCTCTTTCTAATGTGGGTGAAACGAAACCTCTCCCCTTCGAGCCCCCTCTGCTGTTCCATTTCCTTGCTCAACTGATTGCTCTATTATATAACTTAAAGCGGTGTTTAACTGCAGGACAGAGGAGCACGAGGCCCCGCTGCAGGGTGAGTGAAGGTGACTGAAGGATGGGCATGAGCTGAGCATCAAACCAAGCCACCGAGAGTGGTGGCACTCAGTGCCAGTCATGTTGGTGAGAGTGGGCAAAGTGCCAGTACTGGGGTTTAGCACGATCATAGATCGATCGACTTTTGTTAGTTATGGGTATGAAGGAATATAGATCAAAGGCGAATAAATGGAGTCGAGGTGCAGATCAGCATAATTTAATTAAATGGTGGAACAGGCTCGAGGAGCTGAATGGCCTCCTCCAGTTCCTATGTTACATGGGATTATCGCTCAGCCAATGTCAAGCGATTACTGTGAGTTATGGCAGAGCAGCGTTGGAAAGGATCTTTGTGTCGCCTCCAGGGCACAGCATCTGGAAATGGTCCCCTGGATTTTTGTCAACAGTTATGTTTTCTCAAGCAGTTGAACAAACAAGATGTTTTTCCTACCAGTCACTGCATTTCGAGCTGCAGAAGGGGCAGGAACGTCATTCATAACATGTAAAGTTAACAGAGCCGCAGAAATTCCATAAAGCCCACTCGACTGCCACAAATGGAAATTAAGTGGTGTGCAACTGACGAAAGAAAGCAGAACAAGCCTGAGCGTGTGCTGTCATCATCGACCTATTGAGTGAGACCGCTCCTCTCTCAGGGAGAACAATGCAACACATGTATTTCCAACAACTCTAAACTGGAGTTTGCAATTGGGAAATTTACCCTCTTTGCTATAATAGCTCTGCTCATAAGTGTTTAACCTGTTTCCTGAAAGTATTTAGTGATAACAGACACAGAATGTCCGATGTACATTTGAATAGCATTAATTACATTGTGTCAGCCAGCAACCCAATTACATCCACACTGTGCTGCCAAGTGGCAAAACGACCTTTCACCTCTCACGAGATCCTCCACAGGACCTTCTCTCAGGACCACCGCACAAGTCAAAGGCTCTCTCCAGATGCACTGGGGGCACATCTGGAACTGTGAACTTTGTGCCTTCCTGTTCTCTTGAAAATTGGAACTACACTGGCACTCCTCCAGTTCACAGCTGCCCCATCAATATTTATGGAGCTGTGAAAATGTCATTGCATCGCTCACTTCTGGAGGGTTCGAAGATGTATCCCATCTTGGCGAGGGGATTTTTGAATATTTAATCCTTCCAATTTCTGTATTACACATTCCTTGCTCCCTTCGGTTGCCCTGAAATTCCTGGGATCCCACTCCACCAACACACGTGCATTGGAATGGAAGAAGCATCTTCAAGTCCAAAGACATAAACCACGGTCCCAAACCATGAGGACAGGACCGTCTGCCCAGCCGGGGAGGGCTTGTTGTGTCTGCTCTGAACCGCTGGACAGAATATCAAAAAGACCGAATGAACCTCTGCCTTTTAACATCTTCTGCTCCTAATGGAGCAAGCGGTCCTCTTGGGAAAAGTAATTGATCCCCTCTAGTGACGGTTTGTGGCCTTCCTGAGGACCTGAGTAGAACTCACTCTAGTTTCCCTGAGGCCTTGTAAGGGCAGAATGGGCAGACACAGCTCTTGGTGTAAAAGCTCCACACATGTCCTGACACCCCGCCAACATTTATAGAGACACTTTGGTGAATCCTGCCAAGACTGGATTCGGCCCCAAACTCCTGCCCCCCCCGCCCCCCCCACCCCATCTCAGAAACCTTCTTTTCCACCTTCCCTGAACCTGGGAGTGTTGAGGCCTTTTTGTGTTTTGGGTCCTTCGCTCCATTTACTGTGACTGGAACTTTTGTCTACTCTTCCTTTCTGAAAGCTGGCGAAAAATCCAATCACCTGCTACAGTTTTACCCTGAGAACAGAATGTACAGAGCAAAGTGCTCCTAGATCTATCTGATAAGGAAGGACAGGCTGGGCAGGCACCACAGGAGACTGATAGCCTCCACACACCATTCCCAAACATACAGACCAAGGTGCTCCTAGCTCAACCTGACCCTGAACCAGTGCTTGAAGAGGTCGCATTTCACAAGGGAAGCCATCACTGAGTTGTGCCACAAGCTGGAAGCTGACCTCAAGCCTCCAGTGCATGCCCTGCACTGCCAGTAACCCGCAATCCTGTTTCTTCCAACAATCTCAGAGTGGGTACAGGAAAGATTTACGAGAATGATTCCAGGGATGAGGGACTTTAGTTATGTGAACAGACTGGAGAAGCTGGGGTTGTTCCCCTTGGAACAACCCCAGCGAGGAGATTTGATAGAGGTGTTCAAAATCATGAGGGATGCAGACAGAGTAGAAAGAGAGAAACTGTTCCCATTGGCAGATGGGTCGAGAACCAGAGGGCATAGATTTAAGATGATTGGCAAAACAACCAAAGGCGACATGAGGAAAAACTTTTATGATCTGGAATGCACTGCCCGAGGGGATGGAGGAGGTAGCTTCAATCAGGGAGAGATACAAAAGGGTCCAGAGGGGCAATTTTTTCACTCAAAGGGTGGTGAGTGTCTGGAACGAGCTGCCAGAGGCAGTAGTAGAGGCGGGTACAATTTTGTCTTTTAAAAAGCATTTGGACAGTTACATGGGTAAGATGGGTATAGAGGGATATGGGCCAAGTGCAGGCAGTTGGGACCAGCTTAGTGGTATAAACTGGGCGACATGGACATGTTGGGCCGAAGGGCCTGTTTCCATGTTGTAAACTTCTATGATTCTATGATTCTATAGCCTTCAAAAGAGAACTGGATAAGTACTTGAAGGGAAAAAATTTGCAGGGTCACAGGGAAAGGGCGGGGAATTGGGTCTAGTTGGATTGCTCTTGCAGAGAGCCGGCACGGGCTCGACGGACCGAATGGCCTCCTTCAGTGCTGTAACCATTCTATGATTCTATGATTCTATCAGATTTCTAAGGCCCTTTTTTTAAAGTATGGAATTTATGAGCCGCACAAAAAGAATCTTCATTACTATTGATTCAGTGAACATTTGTGTTTATCGAAGTGAAGGTTGTTCGTGCTGGGCAATGAAAACAATTTACAATTGGTACCTAGTCTTGGCATCAAGTGTCTCCTGGTCAGATACAGCACGGGTTAGATAGAGGGTGAAACTGCCCTCATATTCTCAGTGTCCCCTGGTCAGGTACAGCACGGGTTAGATAGAGGGTGAAACTGCCCTCATATTCTCAGTGTCCCCTGGTCAGGTACAGCACGGGTTAGACAGAGGGTGAAACTGCCCTCATACTCTCAGTGTCCCCTGGTCAGGTCACATGGAGTTTGGATGTTGTTGGAGCAGGGTTGTTGGGAGCTCTGGGGATGTTTCTTTCACCTCCTGGCTGTACTCTCGTGTTTATCCAACACTCTGGGGACGTTTCTTGTCTCCTTATCACCTGTAAGATGCTGAAATCAGGGCGGTAGTGAGATGAAAATGTGAAAAGAAACTTATTGCTCCCTTGCCACTTGAAGCCCACCCAAAGGGATTTTGGAGCGGGCCTCGATTTCGGCGGCCAAAGCAGGCAGGAGCCTCATCACAATATTTAAATCAGGACCCCCGAGGCGATTCTGGTGGGAGAGCGAGTGGCGTGCGCTGTACCTGCTCCTTAAAGGGACTACAGGAGGCCACTCCGCAAACAGCATGGGAAAGGATTTGAAATGATTTCTGTGAATGCTCCTCCTGGCCTCACAAAAATCGTCCCACCCTCTGCCGGTCCCTCTGCAGCCCCCTCACCCCACAGGATTGCATGATCCCATCCCCCTTTGAAGAGATCCCCCCCTGTCATTGCTCGCTCAGCGCTGGCAACTTGCTGATTTTATTTTAATGAGGCTCGACCGCAAGAATGGATCGGGCCTCCTGCACGTGACATTGGGCGGGCGGTGCGATTTCTCTGCCCAACCTCTGACCCGTCTCTGACCTTCGCCCGACCTCTGCCCTTTTCTACCCGATTCTCGAAATACTTTTGATTTATTGTTTTAGCCGATCAAATCTCAGGCCTGTGGAGGGTGTAGTGGAATCCTCCGTAAATTGCAATATGCAGTTTGCTGCGGATGGGATTGTTCTCAATGCTGATCCACACACTCAGCAGGGGCAGAAACAAGACGATGTAGAGTTTGGACTGTGAGGGGCGGCTACACTTCGAATAACTCTCAGGCTGCTGAACATGAAAATGATGTGGAACAGCTGAAGGCGGAACATATACACGGTCAACACTTGGGAGGGGACACTTTGGACCTATGGTTCCCAAAGCTCTCCTCCACCGCGGTTTTCCTCGTGTTATTTCTGGGTCTGTAGACTAACCGATTTTAACTCGCTCGTCTGGTGGAAACCGGGTCGGGGAGCAGTTAAAATGAGTGGAACAACTTGCCCTCTCCGATCACACTGCCTTCCTGCTGTGTCCCGATCTTAACCTACTCTTTTGAGCAGACGAGGAGGACACCTGTCCCAAGCTGTGGGGTCCTTTGCAGATTGGGGCCTGACCTGATATTTTAGTCGGAGGCCTGAGCGGTGGAGCAGTGACGGCTTCCCCCCCACCCCGGCCAGACCTGTCGGGAGAGGGATTGTAGACCAGGAGTGTTCCTCCGGGTCAAACAAGGAAACCTTGGGCCTCCCTTGTCCCGGGCTTACTCCCCACTCCCCCAATCGCTTTTGTCACCCGACCCCCCCATCTTACCACTTACCTAACTGCCGGAGACCAATCCCGTGGGTCCCCGTCTGTGACCTCCTGCTTCAGGGCTCGTGCAAACCGTACCTGCCCCCATTTAAAATCGGGGCTAATGATTGCTATCATTGGTCAACAGCTCCATCATTGTTGTATCATGTGACTATCAGCATGGTAGAAGGAGAACTAGAGGAACATTGGTCTTTTATCGTCTCGCAGTTCCGACTTGAAGAAATTCTGCAGGGAAAGCTGTCACAACGGGCCCTTCTTTGAGTAGTCGGACAAAAAATACATTTCTTGCATTTTTGAAAACTTGAGATAGACATTCAGCTAATTTCTTGTTTAAATTCAGCCTGTGGATTCTGTCCTGCCAGGGGCCGCCATCTTTGGCGTGTTTTTGACATTAGACTTGGTTTTACGACAGGCCTCGGCTCCCAGCAGCCTCTCTGTTGTTTGCCGGAGATGTTTATGAAAGAAATGGTCTTGTCCTCTCCATTTATGAATTCAAACTGTTGTCTTTCAGCTTCGGCCTGCAGAGGGGAGTCCGATAACTGTGGGGCAACCAGCCGCAGTGGTACACCCAAAGGTAGGTCTCAAACACTTTTATCAACGTTTCTGTTTCATTTTTTGTATGAACAATATGCAAACATGATAATGAAATGAGATGGTTTACAGACAGGCCAGGAAAGTACGCAGTCATGTGATGCTCATTAAAGGGGAGGAGCAGAACTGGTAACAGCAGATTGGGGGAGTGATGAGCCAGTGTCCCAGAATGCTGGAGCCGTCCTCTGCCCCTGTCCTGTGTACTCACAGCAGCAGTAAGCTCGAATCCACAGTTTTCACCAAGGTTCCCTCGAATTTTTTTTGGCCATGTGTGGAGTGAATTTGGGTTTGTGAACAGATATAAAGGGTGTGTGCCACCGTAAAAAATCACAACTTTAAACAGACATCTTAGAAAACATTATTCAGGGTAAATAACAAACAGAAGAAATGTACAAAATAATGGATAATTGTAACAATTTAATGTTATATTGGCTGATAAATTAATATAGTTTATGAAATGGGTTTCTTAAATTGCACCAGGATTGAGCAGACCAGTCTCGTTATATTTTATTAAAAATTACCTGATGGGAACGATTCCAGTCAGCTTTTGGCTGAATCAGCTTAATGATTCAAACAGAAATAAACCGTGTGCAATCAGAATTTTTAAATTGAAATACAAAACAGCTGTCAAATCAGTCCGTGTGAATTTGGGGATAGGGAACAGTTTAATTAAAACTCTCCCCTTCCCACGCCCTCCATTGACTCCTCAGCGAGGTTTAACAAATTATTGCATTCCAATTGTACAGGTTACAGGTCTCATTAGTTCTGGCTGCTTCCATGTATGGGCTGCTGGTCTCTGATTGGGCGGAGGTGCCTGGTCTCTGATTGGGCGGAGGTGCCTGGTCTCTGATTGGCCGCTGACAAACACATCTGTTTCATTTCACTTCCTGGTCTGGTTTCCGCACAGCCAATCAGCTGCTCGCTGACTGCATTTCCTAACAACGCGATAAACTATTCGGCGGCTGGGGCCAGAGCCGTGGGATTGGACACTCAGACACTCCTGAGCACCAGAGGCAGAGCAGCCTACCTGGGGCTGGAGCACTGGGGACAAGGGAGGCAGAGCTGGAGGAGGGCCTGTGGCCTGGGGTCCGGCCGGCGCGTGGGAGAGGGGCCCGGGGTCCGGCCAGCGTGAGGGAGAGGGGCCCGGGGTCCGGCCAGTGTGTGGGAGAGGGGCCCAGGGTCCGGCCAGTGTGTGGGAGAGGGGCCCGGGGTCCGGCCAGTGTGTGGGAGAGGGGCCCGGGGTCCGGCCAGTGTGTGGGAGAGGAGCCCGGGGTCTGGCCAGCACGTGGGAGAGGGGCCCGGGGTCCGGCCCGCGCGTGGGAGGGGGGCCCGGGGTCCAGCCAGCGTGAGGGAGGGGGGCCTGGGGTCCAGCCAGCGCGTGGGAGAGGAGCCCGGGGTCCAGCCAGCGTGAGGGAGAGGAGCCCGGGGTCCAGCCAGCGTGAGGGAGGGGGGCCTGGGGTCCGGCCAGCGCGTGGGAGAGGAGCCTGGGGTCCAGCCAGCGCGTGGGAGAGGGGCCCGGGGTCCAGCCAGCGTGAGGGAGAGGGGCCCGGGGTCCAGCCAGCGTGAGGGAGAGGGGCCCGGGGTCCAGCCAGCGTGAGGGAGAGGGGCCCGGGGTCCGGCCCGCGCGTGGGAGAGGGGCCCGGGGTCCAGCCAGCGTGAGGGAGAGGGGCCCGGGGTCCAGCCAGCGTGAGGGAGAGGGGCCCGGGGTCCGGCCCGCGCGTGGGAGAGGGGCCCGGGGTCCAGCCAGCGTGAGGGAGGGGGGTCCGGGGTCCGTCCAGCGTGAGGGAGGGGGGCCGGGGTCCGGCCAGCGTGAGGGAGGGGGGCTGAAAGCACTTTCTTGGTGCACGGACGGAATGTTTAAGTGCGTGGCCCACAACAGACTGCTGCGCAGTCACGCATGCTTGCAGCTTAGAGGGAACAATGGTTTCCATCCACACGTTCTGTACAATATTCATTAACCAGCAATAAAGGATTGCACAGGTCACCGGGTAAAGTACATACTTATTACCGCAATACTGAACAAACTCTTTACTGCCCTATATCTAGTCAGACGATAGCATGACCCAGGGCCGTAATCATAAAGCCCCATGTTAAAGGAACTGGACGCTGTCATTTCACATGTTCCCTCGTGTCTGCTTCTCATGACTTCCAAAAGGCAGACTGATTAATACTTTCGTGAGATCGGACCAATGAATAATCAAGAGGCTGCTTAATTTTACAGATTACTCGTGACTGAACAGAGTAGCAAATCCTCAATTTTGACTTATTTCGTAACACTTCCAGCAACATATGAAAGAACAATGCACTCCACACTGTCCCTGTTAGTGGACTAACACACACACTTTGAACTCGATTGGCCCTATCCTTTATCCCTGGTGCTCCCTGCCTGCACAGGAAACCAGCTGCCTGACCTCTGACCCTCCCCCTGTCTGGGAATGGACCAGTCGCTACTGCCCCCCCCCACCACACACACCATTTAGGGGCCCCTGAGAAACTATCTCCTGCTGTTCACAAATGAATGGGACCATCTCAACACAGTGGCCTAGAAATTGCTCCGTCTGAATGGAGAGGCCCGAGGAGGTTATGATGGAGCTGTATAAAACACTGGTTAGGCCACAGCTGGAGTACTGTGTGCAGTTCTGGTCGCCGCACTACAGGAAGGATGTGATCGCTTTGGAGAGGGTGCAGAGGAGATTCACCAGGATGTTACCAGGGCTGGAGCGCTTCAGCTATGAAGAGAGACTGGGAAGATTGGGTTTGTTTTCCTTGGAGCTGAGGGGGGACATGATTGAGGTGTACAAAATTATGAGGGGCACAGATAGGATGGATACTAAGGAGCTTTTTCCCTTCGTTGAGGGTTCTATAACAAGGGGACATAGATTCAAGGTAAAAGGCGGGAGGTTTAGAGGGGATTTGAGAAAGAACTTTTTCACCCAGAGGGTGGTTGGAGTCTGGAACTCACTGCCTGAAAGGGTTGTGGAGGCAGGAACCCTCACAACATTCAAGAAGCATTTGGATGAGCACTTGTAATGCCATAGCATACAAGGCTACGGACCAAATGCTGGAATATGGGATTAGAGTAGACAGGGCTGATGGCCGGCGCGGACACGATGGGCTGAAGGGCCTCTCTCCGTGCTGTATAACTCTATGACTCTATGAGCACCTAATATTGGGCCTGGAGCCTCATGTTCACCGAGCTGGCGAGCTACGGCCATCAGGCCAGTTTGTCCGGTTGGCTCATTGGGAGGAAGCCACATCAGTATAATCACCCAATCTCCTGTTCAGGCTGAATTAATGAATCTGATTGTATCAAGTTGGAATCGTATGTGGGAAGCAACATGGCATAAAATGGCCCATCCAGCTTTGATACACAATCTCCCCCATGACTGTGGGCTGCTGTGGAACATTTTACCCCACTGTGAGCTAAATTTAACTTAATAGTAAGGTTTTAATAAAAATCAAACCAAGATCCTTGCATAGTGAAACAGTGAGAAACCCATTTTTTTGGCCCTCAAGAAAGGATTCCCAGAAAAGGCAGCGAGAAGCATCTCCAGCCGTCCCTGCACAGCTTCTCTGCACATCATCAATCCACGAATCAGCGGTCTGCGTTTCCTAACGTTTTGTGTATTATCAGGCCGTGTTCATAGTGGGTACAGCACAGGAGGAGGCCATTCGGCCCATCATGCTGTGCCGGCTCTTTGAAAGAGCTGTCCAATTAGTCCCACTCCCCTGCTCTTTCCTCACAGCCCTGTTAATCTTTTCCCTTCAAGTATTTATTCAATTCCCTTTTGAAAGTTATTATTGAATCTGCTTCCACCGCCCTTTCAGGCAGCGCATTCCAGATCATAACAACTCGCTGCGTAAAAAAATGTTTCCTCATGTCGTCTCTGGCTCTTTTGCCGATCACCTTAAATCTGTGTCCTCTGGTTACCGACCCTTCTGCCACTGGAAACAGTTTCTCCTTATTTACTCTGTCAAAACCATTCATGATTTTGAATGCCTCTATTAAATCTCCCCTTAACCTTCTCTGCTGTGAGGAGAATAATCCCAGCTTCTCCAGTCTCTCCACATAACTGAAGTCCCTCATCCTTGGTACCATTCTCATAAATCTCCTCTGTACCTTCTCTAAGGCGTTGACATCCTTCCTAAAGTGTGGCGCACAGAATTGAACATCATTTTATAACTTCTCGTGTATTCTCTGTCTGTATTATGAGTTATGCATATTATCATTTGATAAATTTGATACCATTTGATAATATAGGATAATGATAATGGATGATGATAATATTGGATGATGAAGACAATGGATGACAATGATATCGTAAATTTTGTCAACATTAACTTTCCAAGGAACCAAGAGAAACTTGTCAGCTGAATTTACAGGGCGGAAGAGGCGCAAAGAACCAGCCTTTAGCCCTGATATGCCAGAAGAAGATTATAAATTGTGGCAAAACTGTGAGTATAATATTTTGGGCACTTTAACGACCACAAGCGGGGGAGGAGGCTGGGATAGTGGACTTCTCATCGTTATGAAACGGGGAGTTCCAGTTAGTCGTAAAACTATCCAATCACAATGATTAATACACTTCTTCATCAGTGGTTGGTGTGTTACCGAGATACTGATTGGTGTGTTACGGAGATATTGATTGGAGTGTTACTGGGATATTGATTGGTGTGTTACTGGGATATTGATTGGAGTGTTACTGGGATATTGATTGGTGTGTTACTGGGATATTGATTGGAGTGTTACTGGGATATTGATTGGTGTGTTACTGGGATATTGATTGGAGTGTTACTGGGATATTGATTGGAGTGTTACTGGGATATTGATTGGAGTGTTACTGGGATATTGATTGGAGTGTTACTGGGATATTGATTGGTGTGTTACTGGGATATTGATTGGTGTGTTACTGGGATATTGATTGGTGTGTTACTGGGATATTGATTGGTGTGTTACTGGGCCAGTGATTGGTGTGTTACTGAGCCAGTGATTGGTGTGTTACTGGGCCAGTGATTGGTGTGTTACTGGGCCAGTGATTGGTGTGTTACTGGGCCAGTGATTGGTGTGTTACTGGGCCAGTGATTGGTGTGTTACTGGGCCAGTGATTGGTACCACCCACCAATCACCAAACACCTCCTGAACCTCCCACCAAGCATCCCTCACACCAATCAGTGACTGACCTAATTTTCAGATAGAAGAGTGGTTCAGAGGGCAAATTAATACACTATCTAGTTCGGGACAATAGGACTGCAGTATCAGCACTGGGAAGGGTGTAATTACAGCATGACATGTTTACATGGGCAGTTTCCTTATAAATGTGAATGTAGGAATTTATGATGGGAAAAGGTAACAGGAAGTGTTTGGGATGTAAGATTATTAATATATGTAGCTCGATATTTGAAAAACAGTCCCCCACCACTTCAAATCCATTCCTTTCTTGTTGAAATCTCTAATCTTTCCATTGCAAACCCACCTGACCCCCACTTCATCCCAGCCCTTCCCCCACTGTACCCACTGACTTACCACGAGCATCACCACAGGAGATCGACCAGTGAAAAAAAAATTATCCTTAAAGGAAGATTCCAGTCTGGATGACGACTGCATTGAGAGAGATTCTTTTATGTCAATTTTCTACCTACTGTTAGAAGCCTGCTCCTCACTGTCAGCTGCATTCATTTGTGTTGTCAAATTCATTACTTTATCAGTAAACGAATGGGAAAAAAGAACAAAGAAAGTCGTAGAAGAGATTTGCGAGAATCTGGAGAATGTGAACTACGTTGACTCCGATGAAAAGGAACTGCTCGACTCTCTGAAGTATGTACGGTACAAAATGAGGTGTCAACAGAAAACACCAGAGTATTGAGAACTCCCCAATCCGTTTTCATGTGTCCAATTCAATTAATTTCATATTTTTATATCATTTTTCTTTGTTTTTATTTGGTCAGGTTCCAGTTGTGTGATCCAGTTAGGTGCAATATTGGATAACCTTGGTGCCTGCTCGCTGCCTCCTTCAGTCACTTGTTCAGCCAGTTGTTCCTGGGTGTCTGCAGCCAGAACGCACCTCCCCTTTAAAAAGGTGCTGGCTGCCTTTAAGTAGTGCCATGGACCACCGATATTGTATCCCTCCCCCCCACCATATCAGCGTACAACCAGCATGAATATTACTTGCTGCCTGCATTGACTATGTGGGGGGCAGTACGCTGCCCGCCCTCTGCACACCTATTTGAGCTCGATCGAATTTCTCGGCCTCTTTCTCTGAATATATTTACATCCTGTGTAAGGTTTTTTCACATTTCCTTTATTACTTTCTTTAGATCCCTTTATGGTTTTTTAAAGCTCTCCTCGTCTGCTTGATTTCCACTTTTCCTTGCATTTGTGTAAACCTTTTCTTTTAGCTTAATTCTGTCTCTTACCTCGTTTGTCGACCATGGTTCATGATCTGCACAAGTGGAGCCTTTGCCTTTTAGGGGTAAGTACTGGTTTTATACCATATGTCAGAGTCCAATCATCTCATAACCTTTTTCATACAACAAATGATAGTCCTTGACCAATTCATACCGCTAAACACTTGTCTTTTAATTCACTCCACACAACATCAAACTACAGTACCTTTGGCAACACCTAGTACACTGTCACAGTCCCCGGTACCTTTTGCGGCCCCGCCTCGCCCCGCCTCGTCCCGTCCCACCCCGCCCCGCCCCGCCCCGCCCCCCGCCGAGGCCGCTTCCCCCCCCCCGCCCCCTTAATCTCTTTAGGCTGCCTAATATAGCCTCTACTCTATGTAAATGGGAACCCCAGTCCGTACTATAGATGATTACATCATCCAGTGCTGCTGCATACCGGGTATGCCATGCAATCCAAATGACATGTTTTGAGAGAGCCCTTCGGGAGCTGTGAAAGCAGTTTTCTCTTTCACCAACTATGTAAAAGGGACTTGCCACTACCCTTTTGTCAGATCGAAGGTGGTGAGAGAATTGGCTTTCCCCAATCTCTCAATCAACTCATCCACCCGGGGTATCAGATTTAGATCCTCATTACAGAACCACCAGTTTCCGTCGAGTTTCAGAACCAAAACTATGAGGCTACTCCATTCACTGATTCCTCAATCACACCAAGTTCCAACATCCTCTGAATCTCCTGGCTATCTGCCCTCTGTTTGGTTTCTGGGATTCAGTAAGGTCTTACCTTTATTGTCACTCCTGGTGGAGTCACCAGGTCATGGCAGAGCACCATGGTGCTCCCAGGAAAAGAGATTACTACATCATGGTCCTGACGTACCAGGTGCCGAGACTGTCTATATTGATCTTCAGTCAGTTCACTAGAGAAGGGCGCTGTTCTTTGTACCTTGGAGTCAGGGCCCCCGAGCGGTTCCTCCCTCCCTCTCCTTGGCTTCAGGAGGTTCACGTGGTCTATCTGTTTAGGCTTCCTTCTCTGAGGTTTCCTGATCTTGTAGTTCACCAGGCCCAAAGCCTCTATAACTTCATAAGGTCCCTGCCACCATACAAAGCTTGTTTCAGCTGTGGAGACAAGGACCATAATTTGGTCTCCTGGTCGGAACCTCCTGCCCACAGCCTCTTTATTATACTGGGCTCTCTGGTATTCTTGCACCGTCTCTAAATGAGCCCTCACTATGGGTGCAACCGCCTCGATCCGCTCCCTCATGGACTATATGTACAGTAATATTTTTGGAGGGACGGTTTTGTTCCTCCCAATCCGCTTTAGTGAGGTCGAGGATTCCCCAGACAGCAGCTCAAACCAGGAAAACCCTGTTGAAGACTGAGGCCCCCCCCCCGACTGCAGACATGAGATACGACAGTAAGGTATTCCAATTCCTCCCATCCTTTTTTAAACATACTCTTGAGGGTTCGATTGAACCTCTCCACAAGGCCATCAGTACACGAAGGTGGTACACGGAAGTCCTCAGACTTTTAATGTGGAGCAGGGTACAGAGATAGTCTATCAATTTGGACACTAATGGAGTCCCTGGTCCGTTAAGATCTCCTTTGGGATCACTACCCTGGAGAACGTTCTCACTAACTCGCCTGCTATGGTTTTAGAGGTTGTGTCCCTCAGTGGAATAGCCTCGGGATAGCACCAGGCATGGTAAACGCCTACTGAGATAGATTGGTGTCCTTGCGCTGATCTCTTCAGCGGTCCCACTAGGCCCATCGCGATCCTTTTGAAAGGCACCTCGACTATTGGAAGAGGGACTAATGGAGCGCAATAGTGAGGCCTGGGTCCACACAGCCGACACTCTGGACAGGAGGCACAGAACCGATGTACTTCCTCATACACCCCAGGCCAGAAGAACCAGCTCACCAGCCGCTCCAGATCCTTCCGTCCTCGGGTGACCTCCGAATAGATTACCCGTTACCCGTTTCACACCGTCGCACAAAGTCACGATCTACCTCAGTGAGGTCAAGAGCATCAACTGATGAAGAACTGTGGGTGGGGGAGGGAGGGGGGAGCCATCCCAGGTAGGAACTTGCTGGCTTCTTATCGTCACCACAGCTGGGTTCTCGCTGTGACAGAGGTTTTGTGTTCCAACTGGTAATATTGTGGAATCTAAGAGAACCTGTGAAGAACAGGACTGGATTCACTCATTGGTAAGTTGGTGACTTGGGTTTCAAAGGGTTTCAACATGCAGATACTCCCATTAGCTACCAGTAAAATCAATGTTTCCGGGAAACAAGTAAGAAACATAAGAAATAGGAGCAGGAGGAGGCCATACGGACCCTCGAGCCTGCTCCGCCATTCAGCAAGATCATGGCTGATCTTCAACCTCAACTCCACTTTCCCGTTCTATCCCCATATCCTTTGATTCCCCTAGAGTCCAAAAATCTATCTTAGCCTTGAACATATTCAACGACTCAGCATCCACAGCCCTCTGGGGTAGAGAATTCCAAAGATGCACAACCCTCTGAGTGAAGAAATTCCTCCTCATCTTAGTCTTAAATGGCCGACCCCTTATCCTGAGACCACGCACCCTAGTTTTAGACTCTCCAACCAAGGGAAACAACCTTTCTGTATCTACCCAGTCAAGCCCTCTCAGAATCTTACATGTTTCAATGAGATCAAATCTCATTCTTCTAAACTCAGTACAGGCCCATTCGACTCAATCTCGCCTCAGAGGACAACCCTCTCATCCCAGGAATCAATCTAGTGAACCTTCGTTACACTGCCTCTAAGGCAAGTATATCCTTCCTTGTACTCCAGTTGTGGTCTCACCAAAGCTCTGTACAATTGTAGCAAGGCTTCCTTACTCTTGTACTCCAACCCCCTTGCAATAAAGGCCAACATACATTTGCCTTCCTAATTGCTTGCTGTACCTGCATGCTAACTTTTTGTGTATCTTAAACGAGGACATCCAGATCTCTCTAAACACCAACATTTAATAGTTTCTCACCATTTAAAAAAGTCCTGTTCTTTTATTGTTGCTACCAAGGTGAATAACTGCACATTTTACCACATTATACTCCACCTGCCACTTTCTGGCCCACTCACTTAACCTGTCTGTATCCTTTTGCAGACTCTTTTGTGTCCTCCTCACAGCTTACTTTCCCACCTAGCTTTGTATCATCAGCAAACTTGGATACATTACACTCGGTCCCTTCATCTAAGTCATTAATATAGATTGTAAATAGTTGAGCCCCAAGCACTGATCCTTGTGGCACCCCACTAGTTACAGCCTGTCAACCTGAAAATGACCTGCTTATCTCTGTTTCCTGACTCTCTGTTTTCTGTCTGTTAGCCAATCCTCTACCCATGCTAAAATATTACTCCAAACCCCATGAGTCCTTATTTTGTGTAGCAGCCTTTTATGTGGCACCTTATCGAATGCCTTTTGGAAATCCAAATATACTACATCCACTGGTTCCCCTTTTTCTACCTTGCTGGTTACATCCTCAAAAAATTCTAATAGGTTTGTCAAACACGTCATTAAAAGGGTACTTAGACTGAAATGGACAAAACCTAACATCTACCGTGAAAATACAGGAACTTCTCGCCGTTCAATGTATTTCAATGGTGAGGCAGACAGCGAGATACCGTTTTCCCACAGCTGTCGGCAGAGCGGTGCATCTCAGACAGAAACTTTTGGATTTCCGTGATTAACCGCGCATCTGTCCCTCGCCTGAAATCGCTGTGGTATTTGCGCACAATTAACGATGAGCGCCATTAACCTCACTGTTATTTTGACAGCAAATTATGGCCCACGGTGACGTTACCTCAATAGTCACTGTTCCACCCCCTCACACCAGACCCAGCTCACAGTGGCACACTGCCCCTCTGGGCTCACTGCACCCCTCTCCAACCCCTGTGCATCGACACATTCTCTCCATCTCCCACACAACCAGGTCATGCTGGCTCTCCTTCCTTGTCCCACTTTTGGGGCCAGGGATGGCACCCGTGTCTTTAGGGCCAGGGTAAATAGGGCCGTGGGGAAAGATTTAAACGAGTTAATGGGGCTGGGAGGGGAAAATCCACACTGTTAAGTCAAAAAGAATGAAAAAAAACCCATCAGGACATAAGGGCAGGGTGGGGACAGTTACCCAGAGAAAAATTCTGTACATGAATGTACATATCATAAGAAATAAAACAAGTGAGTTAGAAGCACAAACTCAACTTAAAGGATATAATGTAGTGGCCATTACAGAGTCCCGGCTACAGGCTGGGCATGACTGGGAGCTAAATATTCCAGGCTATGGGAACTATAGAAAGGACTCGGAAGTTGGGAAAGGACATCAGTGAGGGTGATCAGACAGTGGGTAGAACTAAGGAACAGCAAAGGATGCAAGACTGGTGGGAGTTGTCTACAGACCTTCTGAAAGTAGTGATGTCGTGGGGGGATTTATAAATACAGAGATCAGGGAGGCATGTAGGAGAAACAAAGTGGGTATAATGGGAAATTTTAATTTTCACATAGACTGGGAGAAGCAGAACAGCTCAAGTAGTAAAGGCAATACATTTCTAGAATGAATTCAGGACAGTTTTCATAGAATCATAGAATGGTTCCAGCACAGAAGGAGGCCATTTGGCCCATCGGGCCTGTGCCAGCTCTTTGTAAGAGCAATCCAGTGAGGCCCACTCCCCCGCTCTTTCCCCGTAGCCCTGCAAATTTTTTCCCCTCAAGTATTTATCCAATTCCTTTTTAGAAGTCATGATTGAATCTGCTTCCACTTCCCTTTCAGGCAACGCATTCCAGATCATAACCACTCGCTGCGGAAAAAAATTATTCCTCATGTCGCCTTTGGTTCTTTTGCCGATCATCTTAAATCATAGAATCACAGAAAATTTACGGTACAGAAAGAAGCCATTCAGCCCATCGTATCAGCGTTGGCCGAAAATGAGCCACCCTGCCTAATCACACTTTCCAGTACTTGGCCCATAGCCTTCAGGAGCATATCCAGGTACTTTTTAAATGAGTTGAGGGTTTCTGCCTCTACCACCCTTTCAGGCAGTGACTTCCAGACCCCCACTATCCTCTGGGTGAAAAAATTTCTCCTCAGCTCCCCTGTAATCCTTCTACCAATCTCTTTAAATCTATGCCCCCTGGTTATTGACCTCTCTGCTGAGGGAAATAGGTCCTTCCTATCCACTCTATCGAGGCCTCTCATAATTTTGTGCACCTCAATGAAATCTCCCCTCAGCCTCCTTTGCTCCAAGGGCAATTAGGGATGGGCAATAAATGCTGGCCTCGCCAGCGACGCCCACATCCTGTGAACGAATTAAAAAAAAAGAAAGCAACCCCAGCATATCTAATCATTTCCTCACAGCTAAAATTCTCAAGTCCTGGCAACATCCTTGTAAATCTCTGCAGCTTCTCTAGTGCAATCACATCTTTCCTGTAATGTGGTGACCAGAACTGTACTCAAGCTGTGGCCTGACTAGTGTTTTATACAGTTCTAGCATAACCTCCCTGCTCTTATATTCTATGCCTCGGCTAATAAAGGAAAGTATCCCATATGCCTTCTTAACCACCTTATCTACCTCTCCTGCTACCTTCAGGGATCTGTGGACATGCACTCCAAGGTCCCTCACTTCCTATACACCTCTCAGTATCCTCCCATTTATTGTGTATTCCCTTGCCTTGTTTGCCCTCCCCAAATGCTAATGCATACCTCACACTTCTCCGGATTGAACTCCATTTGCCACTTTTCTGCCCACCTGACCAGTCCATTGATATCTTCCTGCAGTCTACAGCTTTCCTCCTCACTATCAACCACACGGCCAATTTTTGTATCGCCTGCAAACTTCTTAATCATACCCCCCACATTTAAGTCCAAATCATTAATATATACCACAAAAAGCAAGGGACCTCGTACTGAGCCCTGCGGAACCCCACTGGAAACAGCCTTCCAGTAACAAAACACCCGTCGACCTTTACCCTTTACTTCCTGCCACTGAGCCAATTTTGGATCCAATTTGCTACTTTCCCTTGGATACCATGGGCCTTTACTTTTTTGACCAGTCTGCCATGTGGGACATTGTCAAAAGCCTTGCTAAAATCCATGTACACTACATCAAACGCACTACCCTCATCAATCCTCATTGTTACCCCCTCAAAAAATTCAATCAAGTTAGTCAGACACAACCTTTCCTTAACAAATCCATGCTTGATTAATCCGTGCCTTTTTAAGTGACGGTTTATGATGAATGTCAGAATTGATTCCAATAATTTGCCCACCACCGAGGTTAGTCTCCCTGGCCTGTAATCACCCTGTCTATCCCTCTCTCCCTTTCTAAACAATGGTACAACGTTAGCAGCCCTCAAATCCTCCGGCACCACGCCTGTTTCCAGGGAGAATTGGAAAATGATGGTCAGAGCCTCCGCTATTTCCTCCCTTGCTTCCTTTAACAGCCTGGGATACATTTCATCCGGGCCTGGTGATTTATCTACTTTCAAAGATGCTAATCTGTATCCCCTGGTTCTCGACCTTTCCGCCAATGGGAACGATTTCTCTTTATTTACTTTATCTAAACCCTTCATGATTTTGAATATCTCTACCAAATCTCCTCTCACCTTCTCTGCTCCATGGAGAACAACCCTAGCTTCTCCAGTCTACCCACATAACTGAATCTCTCATATTTACCATTCTAGTAAATCTCCTCTGCACTCTCTCTAAGGCCTTTACTTCTTTCCTAAATGTGGTGCCAAGTTGTGGCCGAACCAGTGTTTTATAAAGGTTTATCATGACTTCCATACTTTTGTACTCTATGCCTCTATTTATAAAGCCCAGGATCCCATATGCTTTTTTAACCGCTTTCTCAACCTGCCCTGCCACCTTCAATGATTTGTGCACATATACCCCCAGATCTCTCTGTTCCTGCACCCACTTTAGAATTGTACCCTCTAGTTTATATTGCCTCTCCTCGTTCTTCCTACTGAAATGTATCACTTCGCACTTCTTTGCGTTAAATTTCTGTGTCCGCCCATTCCACCAGCCTGTCTATATCCTCTTGAAGTCTATCACTATCCTCCTCACTGATTACTACACTTCCAAATTTTGTGTCATCTGCAAATTTTGAATTTGTGCCCTGTAAACCCAAGTCAAGGTCATTAATATATATCAAAATCTTAGAACAGACATGGGAAGAGGCGATACTGGATTTAGTGATGAGTAACGAACCAGGTTTAGTGAACAGTCTGATGGAAAGGGAACATGTTGCGAATATTGACCACAATATGATTGAATTTGAGATCAGGTTTGAGAGGGAGAAGAGAGTCACAAACCTTGGTATTAAATTTAAGTGAGGCAAACTTCAAAGGGATGAGAAATAAACTGACCGCAGTAAACTGGGCTGAGCTGTTAACGGGTAAATGTACAGACAAACAGTGGGAAGTATTCAAAGAAGTATTTGGTATGTGTAGCATAGTAACGGAGGGCCCTGATCCCCGAGAAAGAGTATGGCCCTTTTAAGGAGATCTCCCCTTTAAGAGGAGGAATATGGCCCTTTTAAGAGACCTCACCTTTATGAATTAAGGTTGGAGTGGATGGAGACCTTCCCCAGTCAGGTGAGAATAAAAGGGAGGGGTCAAGAGAGGTAAAATCCCACCCCCTGAATATGGCTCTGAAGAGGGACCTGGGGACCTGTAAGGCAGTTGAGGGCAGCTGCGGACAGCAAAAGGTACCGGGGACTGGGAAAGTGTACTGGGTGTTGCCAAAGGTACTGTAGTGTGGAGTGAATTAAAAGACAAGTGTTTTGAAGTATGAATTGGTCAAGGACTATTGTTTGTTGTAAGAAGATTGTGAGACGGTAGGGATTCATTTCTCTAAGTAGTAGACAGAAAGACACCCACCTCAGTGGAGGAAATCTTTAGAGAACTGGTGTGGGCCGAGCAGGCTGCACAAGAGAGGACAACCCAGGCCCTTGAAACCCAGCGGTAGACCACCCAACTCCTGGTGCAGGGGTCACCCAGCATCAGATAGAGATCTTGGAATTGAGGCAACTGTGGGGCCAGAGAGCCCCATCCTGCCTATAAGAGCCAGTCTAATGCTGCAGAAGATGACTGTAGAGGATGATGTGGAGGCAAACCTCGAGGCCTTTGAAAGGTGGGTTGAGTGGGAGGAATGGTCACCAGACCAATGGTCATGGAAAAGGATAGGGAGGGGCCGGAAATAAAGGTTCTAAATTGGGGGAAGGCTGATTTTAATAGGATAAGGCAGGATCTGGCCAAAATGGACTGGGATCAGCTGCTTGTAGGAAAATCCGCATCGGAGCAATGGGAGTCTTTCAGAAGGGAGATTGAGACCATACAATGGCAACATGTTCCCGTAAAGGTCAAGGGTGGTTCCAAGAACTCCAGGGAACCTTGGATGTCAGGGGATATACGAGAATGGATTAGGAAAAAAAGGAGGGCTTTTGGCAGATACAAAAGGCTAAAGATGGAGGAAATCCTAGAGGAGTACAAAAAGTGCAGGGGGATACTTAAAAAAGAAATTAGGAGATCAAGGAGGGGCCATGAAATAACACTGGCGAGCAAAATAAAGGAAAATCCTAAGATGTTTTATAAGTATATTAAGGGTAAGAGGATGACTAGGGAAAAAATAGGGCCCATTAGGGACAAAAATGGCAATCTGTGTGTGGAGCCGGCAGATGTAGGAGGGGTTCTAAATGAATTTTTTGCATCTGTTTTCACTATGGAGAAGGACGATGTAGACATAGAAATACGGCAGGGGGACTGTGATATACTCGAACATATTAACATCGAGCGGGAGGAGGTATTGGCGGTTTTAGCAGGCCTAAAAATGGATAAATCCCCAGGCCCGGACGAAATGTATCCCAGGCTACTGTGTGAGGCAAAGGAGGAAATTGCGGGGGCTCTAACACATATATTCAGAACCTCTCTGGCCACAGAGGATGTGCCAGAGGACTGGAGAACCGCTAATGTAGTACCATTATTCAAGAAGGGGAGTAGGGAAAAACCGGGGAACTACAGGCCAGTGAGCCTAACATCAGTGGTAGGAAAATTATTGGAAAAAATTCTGAAGGACAAAATTAGTCTCCACTTGGAGAAGCAAGGATTAATCAGGGATAGTCAACATGGCTTTGTCAAGGGAAGATCATGTCTGACTAATTTGATTGAATTTTTTGAGGGGGTGACTAGGCGTGTGGATGAGGGTAACGCAGTGGATGTGGTATACATGGATTTCAGTAAGGCCTTCGATAAAGTCCCCCACACGAGTCTGGTCAAGAAGGTACGAGCCCATGGAATCCAGGGTGCCTTGGCACTTTGGATACAAAACTGGCTTAGTGGCAGAAGGCAGAGGGTGATGGTCGAAGGTTGTTTTTGTGACTGGAAGCCTGTGGCCAGTGGGGTACCACAGGGATCGGTGCTGGGTCCCTTGCTGTTTGTGGTCTACATTAACGACTTGGATATGAATGTAAAAGGTATGATCAGTAAGTTCGCTGATGATACAAAGATTGGTAGGGTGGTAAATAGCGAGGAGGATAGCCTCAGTCTGCAGGACAATATAGATGGGTTGGTCAGATGGGCGGAACAGTGGCAAATGGAATTTAACCCGGAAAAGTGCAAGGTGATGCACTTTGGAGGGACTAACAAGGCAAGGGAATACACAATGAATGGGAGGACCCTAGGCAAGACAGAGGGTCAGAGGGATCTTGGTGTGCAAGTTCACAGATCCCTGAAGGCGGCGGAACAGGTAGATAAGGTGGTAAAGAAGGCATATGGGATACTTGCCTTTATTAGCCGAGGCATAGAATATAAGAGCAAGGAGGTTATGATGGAGCTGTATAAAACACTGGTTAGGCCACAGCTGGAGTACTGTGTGCAGTTCTGGTCGCCACACTACAGGAAGGATGTGATCGCTTTGGAGAGGGTGCAGAGGAGATTCACCAGGATGTTACCAGGGCTGGAGCGCTTCAGCTATGAAGAGAGACTGGGAAGATTGGGTTTGTTTTCCTTGGAGCTGAGGGGGGACATGATTGAGGTGTACAAAATTATGAGGGGCACAGATAGGATGGATACTAAGGAGCTTTTTCCCTTCGTTGAGGGTTCTATAACAAGGGGACATAGATTCAAGGTAAAAGGCGGGAGGTTTAGAGGGGATTTGAGAAAGAACTTTTTCACCCAGAGGGTGGTTGGAGTCTGGAACTCACTGCCTGAAAGGGTTGTGGAGGCAGGAACCCTCACAACATTCAAGAAGCATTTGGATGAGCACTTGAAATGCCATAGCATACAGGGCTACGGACCAAATGCTGGAATATGGGATTAGAGTAGACAGGGCTTGATGGCCGGCGCGGACACGATGGGCCGAAGGGCCTCTATCCGTGCTGTATAACTCTATGACTCTATGACTCTATGGCTGGCATTATGGCCCTGACCTTGGTGGTCGATGCACAGAAGGCCTGTTTTGACCTGGAGCTGTAGGCAGCAGCCAATTACCATCAGTTGGAAGCGGAGATCCTCTCCAGTGGATGTGGTGTCACCTTAATTGTGTGGCTCAGAGATTTAACGCCTGGACCTACCAGGAGGGCAAGGACCCTGCTCTCGAATGTTGGCCAGGTGGTGGTTTCACAGTGGACAGTGACTCCCCTGCCAGGATGGTGGAGTTGCTGGTAATGGACCACCATTGATGAGCCCTTCCGTCCCAGGTCAGGGAGTGGGTGGGTCAAGGTGACCCGGCCAATGCCCAATCGCCCTGTTGGAGCGATAACTGGCTGCCGAAGATTTGGTCAGATCGCTGACGTTCCCCAGGCCGTGCAGCCTGGGCGACCCCTGAGTCCGAAGAATGGGACTGAATTTCAGGCGGATAAAAAGCTAGCGGGGCAAAGGATTGCTGAAGAGCGGTAAAGTGTTGTGAAGGGACATATGGGGGTGGTCCCCGGAACTATAAATCCCAGGGTAAATAGGAAACCAGGGAAAGGTTACCGGTGTAACGAGTGGGGCCCTGTAGCAGGACACTGCCCAAATCAGGAGGGGCCCATGCAATGCAGCCTCAGGGAACCTGGGGAGGCTGGCGGGGATTATCCATGTTGGGTAGTGCAGTGTTGAGCCATGTGGAAACTGTTCACCCTTTCCTAGAAACCATAAAGGTTAATGGAAAGGATGGCCCTTACTGATTTGGGGAGTGCAGTTACCCTGGTATCCTCGACTCTAGTATGGCCTTCTAAGTTAGAGCATAGGAATAAAATGCGTGACAAACCTATTGGAGTTCTTTGAGGATGTAACTAGTAGAATAGATAAGGGGGATCCAATGGATGTGGTGTATTTGGATTTTCAGAAGGCTTTCGATAAGGTGCCACACAGGAAGTTGGTGAACAAAGTTAGAGCACGTGGAATTGGGGGTAATATACTGGCATGGATTGAGAATTGGTTAACAGACAGAAAACAGAGAGTAGGAATAAACGGGGCTTTTTCAGGTTGGCAGACTGTGACTAGTGGGGTACCGCAGGGATCGGTGCGTGGACCCCAGTCATTCACAATATATATCAATGATTTGGATGAGGGGACCAAATGTAATATTTCCAAGTTTGCTGATGATTCAAAACTGGGTGGGAATGTGAGTTGTGAGGAGGATGCAAAGAGACTTCAAGGGGATACAGACAGGCTAAGTGAGTGGGCAAGAACATGGCAGATGGAATATAATGTGAAAAAATGTGAAGCTATCCACTTTGCTGGGAAAAACAGAAATGCTGAGTTTTTTAAATGGTGAGAGATTGGGAAATGTTGATGTTCAAGGGGACCTGGGTGTTCTTGTACACGAGTCACTGAAAGCAAACATGCAGGTGCAGCAAGTAATTGTGAAGGCAAATGGTATGTTAGCCTTTATTACAAGAGGATTTGAGTACCGAAGTAAAGATGTCTTACTGCAGTTATACAGGGCCTTGGTGAGACCGCACCTGGAGTATTGTGTACAATTTTGGTCTCCTTACCTAAGAAAGGATATACTTTCCATCGAGGGAGTGCAACGAAGGTTCACCAGATTGATTCCTGGGATGGCGAGATTGTCGTATGAGGCGAGATTGTCGTATGAGGAGAGATTGAGTGACTAGGCCTGTTCTCTCTCGAGTTTAGAAGAATGAGAGGTGATCTCGTTGAAACATACAAAATTCTTACAGGGCTCGACAGGGTAGATGCAAGGAGGATGTTTCCCCTGGCTGGGGAATCGAGAACCAGGGGTCACAGTCTCAGAATAAGGGGTCGGCCATTTAGGACTGAGATGAGGAGAAATTTCTTCACTCAGAGGGTGGTGAATCTTTGGAATTCTCTACCCAGAGGGCTGTGGAGGCTCAGTCATTGAGTACATTCAAAACAGAGATCGATAGATTTCTAGATATTAAAGGCATCAAATGATATGGGGATAGTGCGGGAAAGTGGAGTTGAGGTAGAAGATCAGCCATGATCTGATTGAATGGCGGAGCAGGCTTGAGGGGCGTATGGCCGACTCCTGCTCCTATTTCTTATGTTCTTATGCTCTCCATTTTGATTTCCATTTGATTTCCAAATGCAGATCCCAGATCCCAGATCCCAGATCCCTCATTGCTGAACCTGCCTCCAAGAAGCTCAATTTCTTTTCATTCCAGCCAGCTCTTCTCCATTGAACAATTCTATAAAACCCAAGCCCATCCTTCTCCCATACAGGGAGAGCTCTTCTAATGCCTCACTCACACTCCTGAACAGGATACAAAAAGCTTGTTGTCTGTAGGTAGCCTCATTTTCTCCTCTGTTGCAACTTTTCTTCTCTATTTAGCAATATAACACTCATCGTTGCTCCTCTGAATTTTCCTCCTGTTTCTGGAGCTACACAAGTCCACAGGCCCATCCTCCTCCCTGAATCCTCACTGTGATGAACATAAGAACGTAAGAAATAGGAGCAGGAGTAGGCCAGACAGACCCTCGAGCCTGCTCCGTCATTCAGTAAGATCATGGCTGATCTTCAACCTCAACTCCATTTTCCCACCCGATCCCCATATCCCTTGATTCCCTTAGAGTCCAAAAATCTATCGATCTCAGCCTTGAATATACTCAATGACTGAGCATCCACAGCCCTCTGGGGTAGAGAATTCCAAAGCTTCACAACCCTGTGAGTGAAGAAATTCCTCCTCATCTCAGTCCTAAATGTCTGACCCCTTATCCTGAGACTAGTTCTCGACTCTCGAGCCAGGGGAAACAGCCTCTCAGCATTGACCCTGTCAAGCCCACTCAGAATTTTATACGTTTCAATGAGATCACCTCTCATTCTTGTGTTCATCCCCCACTCAACACAAAAATGCGGAACTACTCACCTGTCTCAGACATCCCTTCCTCCTAAACTCTTCTTCAAAACCCAATCTCGGTTTTAAATCATCACCAAGCCTGGATTCTCGCTGTGACAGAGGCTCCCTGATTATGTGGACTTCTCATTTTCTCTCATTTTCAGCCTTTTCAGCTTTCTAGTGTCCGTCGGCCACGGCTTCACAATTAAAAATATTTTTTTAGCAGCCCGAGCAGGCAGACTGTTTGGACAAATGTGAGTCCCTTATTCAGAGCACAGTTGGGACGTATGAGGTGGGCCGGGGTTTCGTTAAATAACTGCTTTGCACAGATTCTAGCAAATCCACCAATCACTGCTCCTTTGTGTTTTTTTTGTCTCAGAACAAAGACCCTGAAATTAAAGGACAAATGTCTCCGGGAGAACATGTACATCGGGGCGTTTGGACAGACAGGCGCTGGAAAAAGTTCACTAGTGAACGCAGTTTTACACGAGAGGGGTTTGCTGCCCACGTCATCGTCAGGAGCCTGCACATCAGCCGTGGTAAAAGTACAGTCTGCCGGAGGACGCAAGTTTAAAGCAGAGATTGAATTCCTCACTGAGGAGGTAACGATCGTCACACGGCCTCATCCTGCTGCTCTCTGTTCACCATCTCTTCCTTTTCAGACTCGTGTAATAGTCTCCAGTCACCGTCCAGTGACTCCCCTCCCCCCTCACACCGTCCAGTGACTCCCCTCCCCCCTCACACTGTCCAGTGACTCCCCTCCCCCACCCCACGCACTGTCCAGTGACTCCCCTCCCCCACCCCACGCACTGTCCAGTGACTCCCCTCCCCCACCCCCACGCACTGTCCAGTGACTCCCCTCCCCCACCCCACGCACTGTCCAGTGACTCACCTCCCCCACCCCACGCACTGTCCAGTGACTCACCTCCCCCACCCCACGCACTGTCCAGTGACTCCCCTCGCACCGTCCAGTGACTCCCCTCCCCCCTCACACCGTCCAGTGACTCCCCTCCCCCCTCACACCGTCCAGTGACTCCCCTCCCCCCTCACACCGTCCAGTGACTCCCCTCCCCCCTCACACCGTCCAGTGACTCCCCTCCCCCCTCACACCGTCCAGTGACTCCCCTCCCCCCTCACACCGTCCAGTGACTCCCCTCCCCCCTCACACCGTCCAGTGACTCCCCTCCCCCCTCACACCGTCCAGTGACTCCCCTCCCCCCTCACACCGTCCAGTGACTCCCCTCCCCCCTCACACCGTCCAGTGACTCCCCTCCCCCCTCACACCGTCCAGTGACTCCCCTCCCCCCTCACACCGTCCAGTGACTCCCCTCCCCCCTCACACCGTCCAGTGACTCCCCTCCCCCCTCACACCGTCCAGTGACTCCCCTCCCCCCTCACACCGTCCAGTGACTCCCCTCCCCCCTCACACCGTCCAGTGACTCCCCTCCCCCCTCACACCGTCCAGTGACTCCCCTCCCCCCTCACACCGTCCAGTGACTCCCCTCCCCCCTCACACCGTCCAGTGACTCCCCTCCCCCCTCACACCGTCCAGTGACTCCCCTCCCCCCTCACACCGTCCAGTGACTCCCCTCCCCCCTCACACCGTCCAGTGACTCCCCTCCCCCCTCACACCGTCCAGTGACTCCCCTCCCCCCTCACACCGTCCAGTGACTCCCCTCCCCCCTCACACCGTCCAGTGACTCCCCTCCCCCCTCACACCGTCCAGTGACTCCCCTCCCCCCTCACACCGTCCAGTGACTCCCCTCCCCCCTCACACCGTCCAGTGACTCCCCTCCCCCCTCACACCGTCCAGTGACTCCCCTCCCCCCTCACACCGTCCAGTGACTCCCCTCCCCCCTCACACCGTCCAGTGACTCCCCTCCCCCCTCACACCGTCCAGTGACTCCCCTCCCCCCTCACACCGTCCAGTGACTCCCCTCCCCCCTCACACCGTCCAGTGACTCCCCTCCCCCCTCACACCGTCCAGTGACTCCCCTCCCCCCTCACACCGTCCAGTGACTCCCCTCCCCCCTCACACCGTCCAGTGACTCCCCTCCCCCCTCACACCGTCCAGTGACTCCCCTCCCCCCTCACACCGTCCAGTGACTCCCCTCCCCCCTCACACCGTCCAGTGACTCCCCTCCCCCCTCACACCGTCCAGTGACTCCCCTCCCCCCTCACACCGTCCAGTGACTCCCCTCCCCCCTCACACCGTCCAGTGACTCCCCTCCCCCCTCACACCGTCCAGTGACTCCCCTCCCCCCTCACACCGTCCAGTGACTCCCCTCCCCCCTCACACCGTCCAGTGACTCCCCTCCCCCCTCACACCGTCCAGTGACTCCCCTCCCCCCTCACACCGTCCAGTGACTCCCCTCCCCCCTCACACCGTCCAGTGACTCCCCTCCCCCCTCACACCGTCCAGTGACTCCCCTCCCCCCTCACACCGTCCAGTGACTCCCCTCCCCCCTCACACCGTCCAGTGACTCCCCTCCCCCCTCACACCGTCCAGTGACTCCCCTCCCCCCTCACACCGTCCAGTGACTCCCCTCCCCCCTCACACCGTCCAGTGACTCCCCTCCCCCCTCACACCGTCCAGTGACTCCCCTCCCCCCTCACACCGTCCAGTGACTCCCCTCCCCCCTCGCACCGTCCAGTGACTCCCCTCCCCCCTCGCACCGTCCAGTGACTCCCCTCCCCCCTCGCACCGTCCAGTGACTCCCCTCCCCCCTCGCACCGTCCAGTGACTCCCCTCCCCCCTCGCACCGTCCAGTGACTCCCCTCCCCCCTCGCACCGTCCAGTGACTCCCCTCCCCCCTCGCACCGTCCAGTGACTCCCCTCCCCCCTCGCACCGTCCAGTGACTCCCCTCCCCCCTCGCACCGTCCAGTGACTCCCCTCCCCCCTCGCACCGTCCAGTGACTCCCCTCCCCCCTCGCACCGTCCAGTGACTCCCCTCCCCCCTCGCACCGTCCAGTGACTCCCCTCCCCCCTCGCACCGTCCAGTGACTCCCCTCCCCCCTCGCACCGTCCAGTGACTCCCCTCCCCCCTCGCACCGTCCAGTGACTCCCCTCCCCCCTCGCACCGTCCAGTGACTCCCCTCCCCCCTCGCACCGTCCAGTGACTCCCCTCCCCCCTCGCACCGTCCAGTGACTCCCCTCCCCCCTCGCACCGTCCAGTGACTCCCCTCCCCCCTCGCACCGTCCAGTGACTCCCCTCCCCCCTCGCACCGTCCAGTGACTCCCCTCCCCCCTCGCACCGTCCAGTGACTCCCCTCCCCCCTCGCACCGTCCAGTGACTCCCCTCCCCCCTCGCACCGTCCAGTGACTCCCCTCCCCCCTCGCACCGTCCAGTGACTCCCCTCCCCCCTCGCACCGTCCAGTGACTCCCCTCCCCCCTCGCACCGTCCAGTGACTCCCCTCCCCCCTCGCACCGTCCAGTGACTCCCCTCCCCCCTCGCACCGTCCAGTGACTCCCCTCCCCCCTCGCACCGTCCAGTGACTCCCCTCCCCCCTCGCACCGTCCAGTGACTCCCCTCCCCCCTCGCACCGTCCAGTGACTCCCCTCCCCCCTCGCACCGTCCAGTGACTCCCCTCCCCCCTCGCACCGTCCAGTGACTCCCCTCCCCCCTCGCACCGTCCAGTGACTCCCCTCCCCCCTCGCACCGTCCAGTGACTCCCCTCCCCCCTCGCACCGTCCAGTGACTCCCCTCCCCCCTCGCACCGTCCAGTGACTCCCCTCCCCCCTCGCACCGTCCAGTGACTCCCCTCCCCCCTCGCACCGTCCAGTGACTCCCCTCCCCCCTCGCACCGTCCAGTGACTCCCCTCCCCCCTCGCACCGTCCAGTGACTCCCCTCCCCCCTCGCACCGTCCAGTGACTCCCCTCCCCCCTCGCACCGTCCAGTGACTCCCCTCCCCCCTCGCACCGTCCAGTGACTCCCCTCCCCCCTCGCACCGTCCAGTGACTCCCCTCCCCCCTCGCACCGTCCAGTGACTCCCCTCCCCCCTCGCACCGTCCAGTGACTCCCCTCCCCCCTCGCACCGTCCAGTGACTCCCCTCCCCCCTCGCACCGTCCAGTGACTCCCCTCCCCCCTCGCACCGTCCAGTGACTCCCCTCCCCCCTCGCACCGTCCAGTGACTCCCCTCCCCCCTCGCACCGTCCAGTGACTCCCCTCCCCCCTCGCACCGTCCAGTGACTCCCCTCCCCCCTCGCACCGTCCAGTGACTCCCCTCCCCCCTCGCACCGTCCAGTGACTCCCCTCCCCCCTCGCACCGTCCAGTGACTCCCCTCCCCCCTCGCACCGTCCAGTGACTCCCCTCCCCCCTCGCACCGTCCAGTGACTCCCCTCCCCCCTCGCACCGTCCAGTGACTCCCCTCCCCCCTCGCACCGTCCAGTGACTCCCCTCCCCCCTCGCACCGTCCAGTGACTCCCCTCCCCCCTCGCACCGTCCAGTGACTCCCCTCCCCCCTCGCACCGTCCAGTGACTCCCCTCCCCCCTCGCACCGTCCAGTGACTCCCCTCCCCCCTCGCACCGTCCAGTGACTCCCCTCCCCCCTCGCACCGTCCAGTGACTCCCCTCCCCCCTCGCACCGTCCAGTGACTCCCCTCCCCCCTCGCACCGTCCAGTGACTCCCCTCCCCCCTCGCACCGTCCAGTGACTCCCCTCCCCCCTCGCACCGTCCAGTGACTCCCCTCCCCCCTCGCACCGTCCAGTGACTCCCCTCCCCCCTCGCACCGTCCAGTGACTCCCCTCCCCCCTCGCACCGTCCAGTGACTCCCCTCCCCCCTCGCACCGTCCAGTGACTCCCCTCCCCCCTCGCACCGTCCAGTGACTCCCCTCCCCCCTCGCACCGTCCAGTGACTCCCCTCCCCCCTCGCACCGTCCAGTGACTCCCCTCCCCCCTCGCACCGTCCAGTGACTCCCCTCCCCCCTCGCACCGTCCAGTGACTCCCCTCCCCCCTCGCACCGTCCAGTGACTCCCCTCCCCCCTCGCACCGTCCAGTGACTCCCCTCCCCCCTCGCACCGTCCAGTGACTCCCCTCCCCCCTCGCACCGTCCAGTGACTCCCCTCCCCCCTCGCACCGTCCAGTGACTCCCCTCCCCCCTCGCACCGTCCAGTGACTCCCCTCCCCCCTCGCACCGTCCAGTGACTCCCCTCCCCCCTCGCACCGTCCAGTGACTCCCCTCCCCCCTCGCACCGTCCAGTGACTCCCCTCCCCCCTCGCACCGTCCAGTGACTCCCCTCCCCCCTCGCACCGTCCAGTGACTCCCCTCCCCCCTCGCACCGTCCAGTGACTCCCCTCCCCCCTCGCACCGTCCAGTGACTCCCCTCCCCCCTCGCACCGTCCAGTGACTCCCCTCCCCCCTCGCACCGTCCAGTGACTCCCCTCCCCCCTCGCACCGTCCAGTGACTCCCCTCCCCCCTCGCACCGTCCAGTGACTCCCCTCCCCCCTCGCACCGTCCAGTGACTCCCCTCCCCCCTCGCACCGTCCAGTGACTCCCCTCCCCCCTCGCACCGTCCAGTGACTCCCCTCCCCCCTCGCACCGTCCAGTGACTCCCCTCCCCCCTCGCACCGTCCAGTGACTCCCCTCCCCCCTCGCACCGTCCAGTGACTCCCCTCCCCCCTCGCACCGTCCAGTGACTCCCCTCCCCCCTCGCACCGTCCAGTGACTCCCCTCCCCCCTCGCACCGTCCAGTGACTCCCCTCCCCCCTCGCACCGTCCAGTGACTCCCCTCCCCCCTCGCACCGTCCAGTGACTCCCCTCCCCCCTCGCACCGTCCAGTGACTCCCCTCCCCCCTCGCACCGTCCAGTGACTCCCCTCCCCCCTCGCACCGTCCAGTGACTCCCCTCCCCCCTCGCACCGTCCAGTGACTCCCCTCCCCCCTCGCACCGTCCAGTGACTCCCCTCCCCCCTCGCACCGTCCAGTGACTCCCCTCCCCCCTCGCACCGTCCAGTGACTCCCCTCCCCCCTCGCACCGTCCAGTGACTCCCCTCCCCCCTCGCACCGTCCAGTGACTCCCCTCCCCCCTCGCACCGTCCAGTGACTCCCCTCCCCCCTCGCACCGTCCAGTGACTCCCCTCCCCCCTCGCACCGTCCAGTGACTCCCCTCCCCCCTCGCACCGTCCAGTGACTCCCCTCCCCCCTCGCACCGTCCAGTGACTCCCCTCCCCCCTCGCACCGTCCAGTGACTCCCCTCCCCCCTCGCACCGTCCAGTGACTCCCCTCCCCCCTCGCACCGTCCAGTGACTCCCCTCCCCCCTCGCACCGTCCAGTGACTCCCCTCCCCCCTCGCACCGTCCAGTGACTCCCCTCCCCCCTCGCACCGTCCAGTGACTCCCCTCCCCCCTCGCACCGTCCAGTGACTCCCCTCCCCCCTCGCACCGTCCAGTGACTCCCCTCCCCCCTCGCACCGTCCAGTGACTCCCCTCCCCCCTCGCACCGTCCAGTGACTCCCCTCCCCCCTCGCACCGTCCAGTGACTCCCCTCCCCCCTCGCACCGTCCAGTGACTCCCCTCCCCCCTCGCACCGTCCAGTGACTCCCCTCCCCCCTCGCACCGTCCAGTGACTCCCCTCCCCCCTCGCACCGTCCAGTGACTCCCCTCCCCCCTCGCACCGTCCAGTGACTCCCCTCCCCCCTCGCACCGTCCAGTGACTCCCCTCCCCCCTCGCACCGTCCAGTGACTCCCCTCCCCCCTCGCACCGTCCAGTGACTCCCCTCCCCCCTCGCACCGTCCAGTGACTCCCCTCCCCCCTCGCACCGTCCAGTGACTCCCCTCCCCCCTCGCACCGTCCAGTGACTCCCCTCCCCCCTCGCACCGTCCAGTGACTCCCCTCCCCCCTCGCACCGTCCAGTGACTCCCCTCCCCCCTCGCACCGTCCAGTGACTCCCCTCCCCCCTCGCACCGTCCAGTGACTCCCCTCCCCCCTCGCACCGTCCAGTGACTCCCCTCCCCCCTCGCACCGTCCAGTGACTCCCCTCCCCCCTCGCACCGTCCAGTGACTCCCCTCCCCCCTCGCACCGTCCAGTGACTCCCCTCCCCCCTCGCACCGTCCAGTGACTCCCCTCCCCCCTCGCACCGTCCAGTGACTCCCCTCCCCCCTCGCACCGTCCAGTGACTCCCCTCCCCCCTCGCACCGTCCAGTGACTCCCCTCCCCCCTCGCACCGTCCAGTGACTCCCCTCCCCCCTCGCACCGTCCAGTGACTCCCCTCCCCCCTCGCACCGTCCAGTGACTCCCCTCCCCCCTCGCACCGTCCAGTGACTCCCCTCCCCCCTCGCACCGTCCAGTGACTCCCCTCCCCCCTCGCACCGTCCAGTGACTCCCCTCCCCCCTCGCACCGTCCAGTGACTCCCCTCCCCCCTCGCACCGTCCAGTGACTCCCCTCCCCCCTCGCACCGTCCAGTGACTCCCCTCCCCCCTCGCACCGTCCAGTGACTCCCCTCCCCCCTCGCACCGTCCAGTGACTCCCCTCCCCCCTCGCACCGTCCAGTGACTCCCCTCCCCCCTCGCACCGTCCAGTGACTCCCCTCCCCCCTCGCACCGTCCAGTGACTCCCCTCCCCCCTCGCACCGTCCAGTGACTCCCCTCCCCCCTCGCACCGTCCAGTGACTCCCCTCCCCCCTCGCACCGTCCAGTGACTCCCCTCCCCCCTCGCACCGTCCAGTGACTCCCCTCCCCCCTCGCACCGTCCAGTGACTCCCCTCCCCCCTCGCACCGTCCAGTGACTCCCCTCCCCCCTCGCACCGTCCAGTGACTCCCCTCCCCCCTCGCACCGTCCAGTGACTCCCCTCCCCCCTCGCACCGTCCAGTGACTCCCCTCCCCCCTCGCACCGTCCAGTGACTCCCCTCCCCCCTCGCACCGTCCAGTGACTCCCCTCCCCCCTCGCACCGTCCAGTGACTCCCCTCCCCCCTCGCACCGTCCAGTGACTCCCCTCCCCCCTCGCACCGTCCAGTGACTCCCCTCCCCCCTCGCACCGTCCAGTGACTCCCCTCCCCCCTCGCACCGTCCAGTGACTCCCCTCCCCCCTCGCACCGTCCAGTGACTCCCCTCCCCCCTCGCACCGTCCAGTGACTCCCCTCCCCCCTCGCACCGTCCAGTGACTCCCCTCCCCCCTCGCACCGTCCAGTGACTCCCCTCCCCCCTCGCACCGTCCAGTGACTCCCCTCCCCCCTCGCACCGTCCAGTGACTCCCCTCCCCCCTCGCACCGTCCAGTGACTCCCCTCCCCCCTCGCACCGTCCAGTGACTCCCCTCCCCCCTCGCACCGTCCAGTGACTCCCCTCCCCCCTCGCACCGTCCAGTGACTCCCCTCCCCCCTCGCACCGTCCAGTGACTCCCCTCCCCCCTCGCACCGTCCAGTGACTCCCCTCCCCCCTCGCACCGTCCAGTGACTCCCCTCCCCCCTCGCACCGTCCAGTGACTCCCCTCCCCCCTCGCACCGTCCAGTGACTCCCCTCCCCCCTCGCACCGTCCAGTGACTCCCCTCCCCCCTCGCACCGTCCAGTGACTCCCCTCCCCCCTCGCACCGTCCAGTGACTCCCCTCCCCCCTCGCACCGTCCAGTGACTCCCCTCCCCCCTCGCACCGTCCAGTGACTCCCCTCCCCCCTCGCACCGTCCAGTGACTCCCCTCCCCCCTCGCACCGTCCAGTGACTCCCCTCCCCCCTCGCACCGTCCAGTGACTCCCCTCCCCCCTCGCACCGTCCAGTGACTCCCCTCCCCCCTCGCACCGTCCAGTGACTCCCCTCCCCCCTCGCACCGTCCAGTGACTCCCCTCCCCCCTCGCACCGTCCAGTGACTCCCCTCCCCCCTCGCACCGTCCAGTGACTCCCCTCCCCCCTCGCACCGTCCAGTGACTCCCCTCCCCCCTCGCACCGTCCAGTGACTCCCCTCCCCCCTCGCACCGTCCAGTGACTCCCCTCCCCCCTCGCACCGTCCAGTGACTCCCCTCCCCCCTCGCACCGTCCAGTGACTCCCCTCCCCCCTCGCACCGTCCAGTGACTCCCCTCCCCCCTCGCACCGTCCAGTGACTCCCCTCCCCCCTCGCACCGTCCAGTGACTCCCCTCCCCCCTCGCACCGTCCAGTGACTCCCCTCCCCCCTCGCACCGTCCAGTGACTCCCCTCCCCCCTCGCACCGTCCAGTGACTCCCCTCCCCCCTCGCACCGTCCAGTGACTCCCCTCCCCCCTCGCACCGTCCAGTGACTCCCCTCCCCCCTCGCACCGTCCAGTGACTCCCCTCCCCCCTCGCACCGTCCAGTGACTCCCCTCCCCCCTCGCACCGTCCAGTGACTCCCCTCCCCCCTCGCACCGTCCAGTGACTCCCCTCCCCCCTCGCACCGTCCAGTGACTCCCCTCCCCCCTCGCACCGTCCAGTGACTCCCCTCCCCCCTCGCACCGTCCAGTGACTCCCCTCCCCCCTCGCACCGTCCAGTGACTCCCCTCCCCCCTCGCACCGTCCAGTGACTCCCCTCCCCCCTCGCACCGTCCAGTGACTCCCCTCCCCCCTCGCACCGTCCAGTGACTCCCCTCCCCCCTCGCACCGTCCAGTGACTCCCCTCCCCCCTCGCACCGTCCAGTGACTCCCCTCCCCCCTCGCACCGTCCAGTGACTCCCCCCCCCCGACGCGCCGTCCAGTGACTCCCCTCCCCCCTCCCCCCCCCGACGCGCCGTCCAGTGACTCCCCTCCCCCCTCCCCCCCCCGACGCGCCGTCCAGTGACTCCCCTCCCCCCTCCCCCCCCCGACGCGCCGTCCAGTGACTCCCCTCCCCCCTCCCCCCCCCGACGGGCCGTCCAGTGACTCCCCTCCCCCCCCCCGACGGGCCGTCCAGTGACTCCCCTCCCCCCCCCCCCCGACGGGCCGTCCAGTGACTCCCCTCCCCCCCCCCCCGACGGGCCGTCCAGTGACTCCCCTCCCCCCCCCCCCGACGGGCCGTCCAGTGACTCCCCTCCCCCCCCCCCGACGGGCCGTCCAGTGACTCCCCTCCCCCCCCCCCCCGACGCGCCGTCCAGTGACTTCCCCCCCCCCCCCCCCCCGACGCGCCGTCCAGTGACTTCCCCCCCCCCCCGACGCGCCGTCCAGTGACTCCCCCCCCCCCCCCCCGACGCGCCGACCAGTGACTCCCCTCCCCCCCCCCGACGCGCCGTCCAGTGACTCCCCCCCCCCCCCTCGACGCGCCGTCCAGTGACTCCCCCCCCCCCCCCGACGCGCCGTCCAATGACTCCCCTCCCCCCCCCCCCGACGCGCCGTCCAGTGACTCCCCTCCCCCCCCGACGCGCCGTCCAGTGACTCCCCCCCCCCCCCCCCCCCCCCCCCCGACGCGCCGTCCAGTGACTCCCCCCCCCCCCCCCCCCCCCCCGACGCGCCGTCCAGTGACTCCCCCCCCCCCCCCCCCCCCCGACGCGCCGTCCAGTGACTCCCCTCCGACGCGCACCGTGAAAGATAGTATCAAATTGAAAGAAAAAGCTTACAATTCCGTGAAGATTAGTGGCAGGTCAGAAGATTGGACAGAATATAAAAAGCAGCAAAGAATGACTAAAAGAATAATAATGAGTGAGAAATTAGAGTATGAGAGAAAGCTAGCTAGAAATATAAAAACAGATGGTAAGAGTTTCTACGGTATTTAAAAAGAAAAATAGTAAGTAAAGTGAGTGTTGGTCCTCTCGAGAGTGAGTCTGGGGAATTAATAATGGAGGATAAGGAAATGGCGGATGAATTGAACAGATATTTTGTGTCCGTCTTTACTGTAGAGAATACAAATAACATACCAGAAATAATTGTGAACCAATAGGTGAAAGGGAGGGAGGAACTTAAAACATTTACTATCGCCAGGGAAAGGGTTCTGAAAAAATATTAGAACTAAAAGCTGACAAGTCCCCAGGTCCTGACGGACTTCATCCTCGGGCCTTAAAAGAAGTGGCTGCAGAGATAGTAGATACATTGGTATTAATCTTCCAAAATTCCCTAGATTCTGGAAGGGTCCCATCAGATTGGAAAATAGCGAATATAACTCCTCTATTCAATAAAGGAGGGAGACAGAAAGCAGGAAATTACAGGCCAGTTAGCTTAACATCTGTCATTGGGAAAATGCTCGAATCTATTATTAAGGAGGTTATAGCAGGGCACTTAGAAAATCTCAATGCAATCAGGCAGAGTCAACACAGCTTTGTGAAAGGGAAATCGTGTTTGACTAATTTATTAGAGTTCTTTGAGGAAGTAACAAGCAACGTGGATAAAGGGGATCCTGTGGATGTGTGGACTTGGATTTCCAGAAGGCTTTTGACAAGGTGCCACATCAAAGGCTACCACACAAAATAAGAGCTCATGGTGTAGGGGGTAACATATTAGTATGGATAATGGATTGATTAGCTAACAGGAAATAGAGAGTAGGCAAAATGGGTCATTTTCAGGTTGGCAAGATGTAACGAGTGGAGTGCCACAGGGATCAGTGCTTGGGCCTCAACTATTTACAATCTATATCAATGACTTGGATGAAGGGACCAAATGTTGCTCAATTTGCCGATGACACAAAGGTAGGTAGGAAAGTAAGTTGTGAAGAGGACATAAGGAGTCTGCAAAGGGATATAGATTGGTTAAGTGAATGGGCAAAAATTTGGCAGATGGAGTATAATGTGGGAAAATGTGAACTTGTCCATTTTGGCAGGAGGAACAGAAAAGCAGTATATTATTCAAATGGAGAGAGATTGCAGAACTCTGAGGTACAGAGGGAACTACTATGTGCAGTTTTAGTCTCCTTATTTAAGAAAGGACATAATTGCTTTGGAGGCGGTTCAGAGAAGGTTCACTCGACTGATTCCTGGGATGAGGGGATTATCTTATGAGGAAAGGTTGGACAAGTTGGGCCTGTATACACTGGAGTTTAGAAGAATGAGAGATGATCTTATTGAAACATATAAGATCCTGAGGGGACTAGAAAGGTTAGATGCTGAGAGGATGTTTCCCCTTGTGGGAGAGACTAGAACTAAGGACCACAATTTAAAAATAAGGGGTCTCCCATTTAAGACGGAGATGAGGAGAATTTTCTCTCAGAGGGTCGTGAGTCTGTGGAACTCCCTTCCCCAGAGAGCGGTGGAGGCAGGGTCATTGAATATTATTAAGGCTGAGTTAGATAGATTCCTGATTAACAAGGGAGTCAAAGTTTATAGTAGGTAGATGGGAAAGTAGGGTTGAGGTCACAATCAGATCAGCCATGATCTTATCAAATGGCAGAGCAGACTCGAGGGGCCAAATGACCTACTCCTGCTCATTAATGATTTGGACTTAAATATAGGGGGCATGATTAAGAAGTTTGCAGATGATACAAAAATTGGCCGTGTGGTTGATAGTGAGGAGGAAAGCTGTAGGCTGCAGGAAGATATCAATTGACTGGTCAGATGGGCAGAAAAGTGGCAAATGGAATTCAATCCAGAGAAGTGTGAGGTAATGCATTTGGGGAGGGCAAACAAGGCAAGGGAATACACAATAAATGGGAGGATACTGAGAGTTGTAGAGGAAGTGAGGGACCTTGGAGTGCATGTCCACAGATCCCTGAAGATAGCAGGACTGTAAATAAGGTGGTTAAGAAGGCATATGGAATACTTTCCTTTATTAGCTGGGGCACAGAATATAAGAGCAGGGAGGTTATGCTAGAACTGTATAAAACACTGATTTGGCCACAGCTTGAGTACTGCGTACAGTTCTGGTCACCATATCACGGGAAGGATGTAATTGCACTAGAGAGGGTGCAGAGGAGATTTACGAGGATGTTGCCAGGACTGGAGAATTTTAGCTATGAGGAAAGATTGGATAGGCTGGTGATGTTCTCTTTGGAACAGAGGAGGCTGAGGGTGATATGATTGAGGTGCACAAAATTCTGAGGGGCCTAGATAGAGTGGATAGGGAGGACCTATTTCCCTTAGCAGAGAGGTCAATAACCAGGGGGCATAGATTTAAAGTGATTGGTAGAAGGATTAGAGGGGAGCTGAGAAAAAATTTTTTCACTGAGGGTGGTGGGGGTCTGGAGCTCAGTGCCTGAAAGAGTGGTAGAGGCAGAAACCCTCAATGTTTTTAAAAAGTACCTGGATGTGCACTTGAAGTGCTGTGACCTACAAGGCTATGGACCAAGTGCTGGAAAATGGGATTCGGCTTGGTGGCTCGTTTTTGGCCGGCGCGGACACAATGGGCCAAATGGTCTCCTTCTATGCCATAAATTTTCTATGATGGTATGATTCTATGACTCTCTGGTGTCCTTTTTATAGGAGAGCTTATCTAGGGTGTGGTGTGTTTTTTTAAATTCGTTCATGGGATGTGGGAGTCGCTGGCGAGGCCAGCTTTTATTGCCCATCCCTAATTGCCCTTGAGAAGGTGGTGGTGAGCCGCCGCCTTGAACCGCTGCAGTCCGTGTGGTGAAGGTTCTCCCACAGTGCTGTTAGGAAGGGAGTTCCAGGATTTTGATCCAGCGATGATGAAGAAATGGCGATATATTTCCAAGTCGGGATGGTGTGTGACTTAGAGGGGAATGTGGAGGTGGTGTTGTTCCCTTGCGCCTGCTGCCCTTGTCCTTCTAAGTGGTAGAGGCTGTGGGTTTGGGAGGTGCTGTCGAAGAAGCCTTTGCAGGTTGCTGCAGTACATCTTATAGATGGTACACACTGCAGCCACGGTGTGCCAATGAGGAGAGAGTGAATGTTTAGGGTGGTGGATGGGGTGCCAATCAAGCGGGCTGATTTGTCCTGGATGGTGTTGAGCTTCTTGAGTGTTGTTGGAGCTGCACTCATCCAGGCAAGTGGAGAGTATTCCATCATACTCCTGACTTGTGCCTTGTAGATGCTGGGAAGGCTTTGGGGAGTCAGGAGGTGAGTCACTCTCAACAGAATACCCAGCTCTGTAGATCTGACCTGCTCTTGTAGCCACAGAATTTGAGGCTGGTCCAGTTAAGTTTCTGGTCAGTGGTGACCCCCAGGGATGTTGATGGGGGATTCAGCGGTGGTAATGCCATTGAATGTCATGGGGAGGTGGTTCGACTCTCCCTTGTTGGAAATGGTCATTGCCTGGCACTTGTCTGGCACGAATGTTACTTGCCACTTATCAGCCCAATCCTGGATGTTGTCCAGGTCTTGCTGCATGCAGGCACGGACTGCTTCATTATCTGAGTTGCGAATGGAACTGAACACTGTGCAATCATCAGCGAACATCCCCACTTCTGACCTTATGATGGAGGGAAGGTCATTGGTGAAGCAGCTGAAGATGGTTGGGCCTAGGACACTTCTGAGGAACTCCTGCAGCGATGTCCTGGGGCTGAGATGATTGGCCTCCAGCAACCAGTACTATCTTCCATTGTGCATGGTATGACTCCAGCCACTGGAGAGTTTTACTCCTGATTCCCATTGACTTCAATTTTACTAGGACTCCTTGGTGCCACACTTGTCAAATGCTGCCTTGATGTCAAGGGCAGTCACTCTCACCTGATCTCTGGAATTCAGCTCTTTTGTCCATGTTTAGACCAAGGCTGTAATGAGGTCTGGAGCCGAGTGGTCCTGGCGGAACCCAAACTGAGCATCGGTGAGCAGGTTATTGGTGAGTAAGTGCCGCTTGATAGCACTGTCGACGACACCTTCCGTCACTTTACTGATGATTGAGAATAGACTGATGGGGCGTTAATTGGATTTGTTCTGCTCTTTATGGACAGGACATACCTGGGCAATTTTCCACTTTATCGGTACCAGTGTTGTAGCTGTACTGGAACAGCTTGGCTAGAGGCATGGCTAGTTCTGTAGCACACATCTTCAGCACTACAGCTGGGATGTTGTCGGGGCCCATAGCCTTTGCTGTATCCAGTGCACTCAGCCGTTTCTTGATATCACATGGAGTGAATCGAATTGGCCGAAGACTGGCTTCCGTGATGGTGGGGATATCGGGAGGAGGCTGAGATGGACCATCCACTCGGCACTTCTGGCTGAAGATGGTTGCAAACGCTTCAGCCTTGTCTTTTGCACTCACGTGCTGGACTCCGCCATCATTGAAGATGGGGATGTTCACAGAGCCTCCTCCTCCCGTTAGTTGTTTAATTGTCCACCACCATTGACGACGATGTGGCAGGACTGCAGAGCTTTGATCTGATCCGTTGGTTGTGGAATCGCTTAGCTCTGTCTATAGCATGTTCCTTCTGCTGTTTAGCATGCATGTAGTCCTGAGTTGTAGCTTCACCACGTCAGCACCTCCCTATGCCTGGTGCTGCTCCTGGCATGCTCTTCTACACTCCTCATTGAACCAGGGTTGATCCCCTGGCTTGTTGGTAATGGTAGAGTGAGGAATATGCCGGGCCATGAGGTTACAGATTGTGCTTGAATACAATTCTGCTGCTGCTGATGGCCCACAGCGCCTCATGGATGCCCAGTTTTGAGCTGCTAGATCTGTCCTGAATCTATCCCATTTAGCACGGTGGTAGTGCCGCACAACATGTTGGACGGTGTCCTCACTGTGAAGACGAGACTTAATCTCCACAAGGACTGTGCGGTGGTCACTCCTACCAATACTGTTCATGGACAGATGCATTTGCGACAGGTAGATTGGTGAGGACGAGGTCAAGTCCGTTTTCCGCTCGTTTTGGTTTTCTCACCACCTGCCGCAGACTCAGTCTGGCAGCTATGTCCTTCAGGACTCGGCCAGTAGTGGTGCCACCAAGCCACTCTCAGTGATGAACATTGAAGTCCCCCACCCAGAGCACATTCGGTGCTCTTGCTACCCTCAGTGCTTCCTCCAAGTGGTGCTCAACATGGAGGAGGACTGATTCATCAGCTGAGGGAGGGCGGTCGGAGGGCTTGTCCATGTTTGACCTGATGCCATGAGATTTCATGGGGTCCAGAGTCAATGTTAAGGACTCCCAGGGCCACTCACTCCTGACTGTATATCACTGTGCCACCACCTCTGGTGGGTCTGTCCTGCCAGTGGGACAGGACATACCCAGGGATGGTGATGGAGGAGTCTGGGACATTGGCTGAAAGGTATGATTCTGTGAGTATGGCTATGTCAGGTTGTTGCTTGATTAGTCTGTGGGACAGCTCTCCCAATTTTGGCGCAAGTCCCCAAATGTTAGTGAGGAGGACTTTGCCGGGTCGAGTGGGCTTGGTTTGCCTTTGTCGTGTCTGCTGCCGGGTGGTCCATCCGGTTTTATTCTTATTATGACTTTTTGTAGCGGGATTGTACAACTGAGTGGGTTCCAGGTCCATTTCAGAGAGTCGTTAAGAATCAACCACATTGCTGTGGGTCTTGAGTCACATATAGGCCAGACCGGGTAAGGACGGCAGGTTTCCTTCCCTAAAGGGTGTGTAAGTGGAATCTCTATGAATGGAAGCTTGGAAACAATTGAAGACCAGGCTCTCGTGTTCTATCCTTCACCACATGGCTATCCATTCATAACATGGTCACAGAGAATGGTTGCCTAAAGGTGAAGGTTGGAAACTATGATTTTTTTTGGACATGAAGAATAATTTGACAGCCTAGTGGCCATTTTGGAAAATGGCAGAAAGCAAGTTTCAATCGTTGAGAAATGAATTCCCTCCGATGTTCTCGGAGTTTGACCGTACGACCAGTGGCAGAACGAGATTGATTTGTGGACACGGGTCACTACTCTGACAAAGAGAAAACAAGGCATGGCCTTGGCATTGTCACTTCCTGAATGAAGTAAAATCAGAAGTAAGGTATTTTGAGATGGATTCAGATCTTTTGGATAATGATGAAGGTTTTAACTTTCTAATAGAATTTCTGCATCAAACCTGTAAGAAAGATGACCTGTAAAGTGCCTATGAGGCCTGGTCAGCATTTGATAGATTTCAGAAAACGGACGGTTAGTTATCATGGACTTTAACGAATTGTACAAGAGGTTCACAAAGTTCAAATTGGGAATACCTGGATCGGTACCAGCGTTTAAATTACTGGATTGTGCTCAGGTGTCTCATACGGACAGGCAACTGGTCCTAATTGGCGTTCAGTTCTTGGAAAAGGAGACTTTTGGATCAAATGTCTGCTGCCTTAAAGAAATTTCTGGGGAAACAATCATTCCCTTCAGCTTTCATGGAACAAATGGGGTCTTCCACTGTGACACAAAGAACAGAAGATCCAGGTTTCAAAATGCTCCAGATACTAAATGTAGGCCCCAGACCAGGTTTCAAAATTTTCGAGACCGGACGCATGCATCAATATGATGGAAGGATTAAAGACAGTCAGATTAGGTGATGAAAGCAGGAACAGCAGATCCAGTTATATCAACAGAAGACTAAATTGGGACAGTAATAACGGGCGAATGAATCCCAGGAATGCCCAAGGAAAAATCAGGAGATGCTTTAGATGTGACTCTAAGTATCATTGTGAGGTGAATTGTCCAGAGTGAAGAGGCAGGGCCTTTGAAATGATGCATGAAGAAAGTAGTTCTGAGGAAGATAATGAAGATAATGATCAACATGAACAGATTACACTGGTCACAAGGAGTTTTAATCCTGTGATGAATGTATTAGTCGCGGGTTCCTTTAATTGTGCGCTGTTAGTGTATTTACTTCAACTGTATGTGGGGTAGATTGGTTAAAATATTATCTTGATTCACTAAGTAGTGAGGATCAACACAAGGTTAAGGAATATAAAAGTTCTACATGTTTTAGGTTTGGAGATGACAACAGCTTGAGGTCACGAGAGAGAGTGGTAATTTCATGTAAGATAGCTGGAGTAAGCCATTTTATAAGTATGGATGCAGTCTCGAGTCAGATACCGCTGCTTTAGGGTAAACCTTCCATGGAAAAGGCAAAAATGAAACTTGACATGGAACACGATGAGGCAATCATTGTTGGGAAATCAGTTGATTTGCAGTTTACCCAGTCAGGGCATTATTGTATCCCCTTAATAAAACCTGATGTTTCTTATCAGCCTGTTCGGCTAGTATTAATGACATCAGGCGATAAGGATGAGAGAAAGAAAACAAATTGTCTTAAAGTTACATAGACAATTTGCCCACCCTACTTGTCAACATTTAAAAATCCTGCTAAAAGATACAGGTGTAGTTGATGAGGAGTAAACAAGGCTCAGAGAGATTGATGAGAACTGTGAAATCTGTAAGTATAGACGGATGCCCCGCGTCCTATTGTAAGTGTTCCATTAGCAAGTGGGTTTAACAAGGTAATTGCCATGGATCTAATGGTGTGGGACAAAGACAGAAATGTTTTCATCTTACATTTTATTGACCTGGCTACGAGATTTAGTATTTCTACGCTAATATATAATAAGGAGAAGAAGGTTATTCTCTATTTTAAAAAAAATTATGGGAAAATGGATAGGGACTAGACTTGGGACACCAGCAAAGTTTTTGACCGATAATGGAGGTGAATTCACTCACGTGGAGTTCAGAGATATGTGTGAGAATATGAATTACAATTGTCATGAATACAACAGCTAAGAGCCCTTTGAGCAATGGTCTTTGTGAAAGGAATCGTGCTGAGATTGATAACATGGTGCATAAAATGTTGGCTGATCGAACAGTGTAAATTGTCAACTGCCCGAGCATGGGCAGTTCATGCAAAGAATTCTCTTCAGGTGGTTGGAGGATATAGTCCGTACCAACTAGTCTATAGGTGCAATCCCAAATTACCTTCTGTTCTTTGTGATAATCCTCCTGCTCGAGAAGGTACTACAATTAGTCCCATTTTTTCTGAGCATTTAAATGCTATGCATGCAGGGAGACAGGCTTTTATCAAGGCTGAGGTATCAGGGAAAATTCGTGGAGCATTGAGGCATCGTATTAGACCATCTGAGACAGAGTTCAATTCAGGAGATTTGGTAAACTATAAAAGAGAGGGTCCTCGGGAATGGAAAGGTCCTGGTGATGTAACAGGTCATGATGGGAAGACAGTAATCGTCCAACATGGCAATCAAGCCATTACGGTTCATTCCTCACGATTTATAAAATCTCAAACTCTGAGCAGTTGATAGAAGCAAACGAGGCACTTTGTGCCTCCAATGTTCATGATTTTTTTTGACGAGGTTCCTGAGGCACAGACTGAGGAGGATCAAGGAATGGACAGTGGTAATGTCGGTGATCAAGAAACACATGACCGAGCTACCACATCCACAGAACAATTACCCAAAGTGGGTACATGGGCGACATATGTTCCAGAGGGGACTAATTAATGGAGGGAGGCAACAATTTTGGGACATGCAGGCAAAGCTACTGGTAGGTTTAAATATTGGTTAAATGTTCAGGATGATGGCCATCGAGCGAGGTCCATGGACTGGCAGAATGGGGTAAATGAGTGGAGAGTAAGAAAGTGGAGTACAAGTAGTAATAGGGAGTCCAGAAGTGAATCTCACGTCAGAAAACGATCGTGAACTAGAGATGAAAGAGGGAGATCTCACTGCAGTAGTCCCTACAGACATCGAAGTGGAAATAGAGGACGTAGATTGACTTGGTCAGACAATGAAACAAAGACCACAGAACAGTCACGTAACAGAACTAGAAGCAGAAGTCCTCATCATCGTGAAAGTTTTGGTGGCTGCCAATAAACTTGAGGATAAATGAGTAAGAGAGGCAAAACAAAGGAAGTTAGATAGTTGGAAAGAATCTGGAGTTTATTCTGAGGTAACAGTTAAGGGTCAACCAGCTTTGTTGCAGAGATGGGTTTGTACTAAAGTCCTTGCAGATGGGACTTATAAGGCTTAAGCAAGGTTGGTAGCTGGGGGTTTGAAGAGAAACTGGGTGATACAGATGTTCGAGTGGATTTTCCCACTGCTGGAAAGGTAATCTTAAAAATCTTTTTGGCTCTTTTGGCAACATATTCCTGGGAGTTTAGGTCAATTGACATAAAAGCCGCATTTCTGCAGGGCGATACTTTTCCGAGAAGTGTTTCTGAAACCACCTAAAGAGGCAGCAGATGCAGAAGGAAAATTATGGAAACTCAACAAATGCGTCTGTGGCCTGAATGATGATTCCAGGGGATGGTATTTTCCAGTGAGATCTGTTTTGCTGAAAACAGGATGTGTTCAACAAAAATCAGATCCCGCAATGTTTTATTGGAACCGTAACGGAAAACTTTCAGGTATCTTCATGATGCATGTTGATGATTTCTTATGGAGAGGTACTGCGGAATGTGAGAAATTCATCATAAGATTAGAGTAGAATTTAAAATTGGGACTCAGGCCTGTGGGTCTTTTAAATATATTGGTTTGGATATTAGGCAGAGTGGGTCTGGTGTAACTTTAAATCAACAGTCCTATTTAGGGAGTGTTACTCCAGTCCCGGTGAATCGGACTAGTTCATCACAGAATGGTGATGTTCTATCTAAAGGGACAGAGCAATTACGAAGCTTGATTGGTCAGTTGAACTGGTTGTGCACTCAGACTAGACCAGATGCTAGTTTTGATGTGTTGAGTTAAGTACTGCAATGAAATATCCCACAGTAGAGAATGTTTTACAGGCAAAAAAAAAATTACAAAAATTAAATATAGATAAATGTGTCCTTAAGTTCCCATCCTTCGGTGACCCAAAGAAAATGAAGCTAGTTATTGTTAGCGATGCTTCACAGGTTAATCTTCCTGATGGATATTCTAGTGCAGCTGGTTTCATGGTGTTTCTTATGGGTGAGAATGGGAAATGTTGTCCTTTAGCTTGAGTTGACATCCTGTACAATGGGAGTACTGAAGGGGCTCTCCTGCCCCTCCCGGCGCACCAGCAGTGCTGGAAAAGCACTGACCTGGATCCGCCCGTTCTCACCTCCCTTCGGCTGCCGGGTTTCCCGAGCTCTGGGAATCCCGATCCACAGCCATTAAATCTAAAAGTTTGCTAAAATCTGAGGCATGCAGCCTCATTAACATATTTAAATTACTGACCCGCCGTGGTTTAAACCAAAAGTTGGGGTCGGGTTTCTGATTTTTGAAATTTTAACCCCCACCTGTCCTGGGGGTTAACATTCTTCTCAATGCTTGGGCCAGCAAGGCATAAAAAGAGAACTGAATCTCCAGTTGGGGTTAATAAAGTGAATCTAAGTATAAACATGTGCCAGCTGGTTTTGGAGAATGCTGTGGTTAATCTGTGTACGGACACTGTCAGCCTTTTTTTGCAGTCTTTCAATTAGTATCATAGTAGGTACAGCACAGGTGTGGGCCATTCAGCCCATTGTGCTTGTGCTGGCTCTTTGACGATTTTCCTTTCACAAATCCGTGCTGATTTTCATTTATTGGCCCAGATTTTTCCAAGTGCCAATTAATTTTGTCCCGGATTATTGTCTCTAAAAGTTTCCCCACCACCGACGTTAGACTGACTACCAGATTTATTCCTCTCCCCTTTTTTGAACAGGGATGTAATATTTGCAATCCTCCAGTCCTCTGGCACCGCTCCCATATCTAAGGAGGATTGGAAGGCCAGAGCCTCAACAATTTCCCCCCTTACTTCCCTCAGTAACCCAGGATGCGTCCCATCCGAACCGGGTGACTTTTCTACTTTGAGTACTGCCAATCTTTTAAGTACCTCCTCTTTATCTATTTTTATCCTATCCAATATCACTACTACCTCCTCCTTTACTATTCCAATGGCAGCATCCTCTTCACTAGTGAAGACCGATGTGAAGTATTCATTTAGTGTCTCTAAGATTCTAAGATTTAACTACAGAACATAATATAAATTAATTTAAAAATTATTTTCATACAAGATAGATTCCTTTACCAATTCTTGATCTTGATCTCTAACAGTAGAGTGATTTAGATAGGATGGGGTTGGGTAGAGTTTGGTTAGATAGTCCTGTTTGATGTTCTGAGTGGGCTGTGAAGGTGAGGCATGTTTTGGCGCTGATTACTGCGTTTATGGTCCTGTCTCGAAGGACATTGATTTTGATATGATGTAATTGGGAAACTTTCTTTACATGAAGATTAAGTAAAAGTAAATACAGAAATCTGAAATGGAAATGACTCTTATTGCAGGAGTGGAATGAAGAACTGAAAGTTCTGGTCGATTTGTGTGAGAAGGAGGAGAATAGTGACACTGATGATGATGAAGATGATGACGATACGGAAGAATTTGAAATGGCAGAGGAAAAACTGAAAATTGTTTATGGAGATGGCGGTCTGGGGAAGAGCCATGAGGAACTGTTAAAAATGAAGATTTATCGAGAAATCCTCAAAAACAAGAAGAAATCTTTATCTGAAGACACTGTGAGTACTTAATTGAGCAATGACCTTCAAAAGGGAACTGGAAGAGTTTCAGAATTTACTTTCACTGCTGTCCTGTTCGTATTTTTTGACCAAGACTGAAGAATCAGAGTTAGTGTGTTGTATCCCCTTACTTGAGGTTACCTGTGGAACTGTCTGTTTTTGTCTGTTCTTGTCTGTATGTTTACTTGTCTGGCTGCCTCTGTCATCTTTGTCTGCCTGTGTTTATCAAATGTCAGCTTCTCTTTGATCCCTCTCTCTTCTATCTCTCCATGAATCTCTCTCTATATCTCTCCCTCTAATTTATCTCCTGTTTCACTCTAACCCCTTTCTAGTCTGTCTCTCTAGTCTGCCTCTGTCTCTCTCTAATTGCACTGTTTCTCTAATCTCAATGGCCCCGATATTTATGGGGAGGGTATGGGGGTGTCCTGGTAGCACAGGGGAAACCCAGAAATCCTGGGGATGGGGCGGTCCTGCCGAATTTTTTTATTCCGTTTCCCGCCCACCAGCCGGCTAAATTGACAGGCCAGGCGGGAAAACCAGTGGCAGGAGGCCACAGCCAGGGATCCTTGGGGTCCCAGGCAATCAGAGCTCGGGATTGGGTCTTGGTGAGGGTTGGGGGGATTGAGAGGCCACGATCGGCAGAGAAGAAGCCGGAGATTTGCTTGAGGGGCCGGGGAGAGCACTCTGCTGCTCCTGGCCCACAAGGAGTGCCGAGAAAGGCACTAACCTCCTGGAGCTGACATCTCCTGCCTCCATCTCACTGCTGGGTTTCCCGACCCCTGGGAAACCCGGCCGGCAACTGTTAATTTACATCCGGCTCCCAGTCTCACTGTGGGAGCCTGCTTTAAATATGTTAATGAAGTGTCCGACTCTCCACGGCTGGACACTCGAACAACACTCTACCCATCCCCGTTAAAAACGGCAACAGGAGCATACACGTCGGATCAGGGAAGCATTCCCCGATTTTTCATTTTTTACTCCCACCCCAATCCCCTTTTGAAAGCCACGATTGTATCCGCTTCCACCACCCTTTCAGGCAGTGCATTCCAGATGATAATTACTCACTGTAAAAAAAAAAAGGTTTTCCTCATGTTTGGTTCTTTTGCCAATCATCTTAAATCTGTGCCCTCTGGTTCTCGACCCTTCCGCCAATGGGAACAGTTTCTCTTTATTTACTTTATCTAAATCCTTCATGATTTTGAATACCTCCATCAAATCTCCTCTCAACCTTCTCTGCTCTAATGAGAACAACCCCAGCTTCTCCAGTCTATCCACGTAACTGAAGTCCCTCATCCCTGGAACCATTCCAGTAAATCTCTTCTGCACCCTCTCTAAGGACTTCACATCTTTCCTAAAGTGTGGTGCCCAGAATTTGAAAGTGCTCCAGTTGTGGCCGAACCAGTGTTTTATAAAGGTTCAACATAACTTCCTTGCTTTTGTACTCTATGCCTCTATTTATAAAGCCCAGGATCCCGTATGCTTTTTTAACCGCTCTCTCAACCTGTCCTGTCACCTTCAACGATTTGTGCATTGACCCCTAGGTGTCTCTGTTTCTGCACCCCTTTTAGAATTGTGCCCTCTAGTTTATATTGCCTCTCCTCATTCTTCCTGCCAAAATGTATCACTTACACTTCTGTGCTTTAAATTTCATCTGCCATGTGTCCGCCCATTCCACCAGCCTGTCTATATCCTCTTGAAGTCTATCACTATCCTCCTCACTGTTTACTACACTTCCAAGTTTTGTGTCATCTGCAAATTTTGAAATTGTGTCCTTTACACCCAAATCCAAGTCATTAATAATATATCAAGAAAAGCAGTGGTCCCAGCACCGACCCCTGGGGAACACCACTGTACATCTTCTTCCAGTCCAAAAAACAACCGCTCACCACTACTCTGTTTCCTGTCACTTAGCCAATTTTGCTGCCACTGCCACTTTATTCCATGGGCTTCAATTTTGCTGACAAGCCTATAATGTGGCACTTTAGCAAACGCTTTTTTAAAGTCCATATATACAACATCAACTGCATTGGAGAGGGTGCAGAGGAGATTTACTAGAATGGTACCATGGATGAGGGACCTCAGTTATGTGGAGAGACTGGAGAAGATGGGATCGTTCTCCTTGGAACAGAAAAGGTTAAGGGGACATTTGATAGAGGTGTTCAAAATCATATGGGGTTTTGACATAGTGAATAAGAAAAAACTGTTTCCACTGGCAGAAGGGTCGATAACCAGAGGTTTAAGATAACTGGTAAAAGAACCAAAGGGGAGATGAGGAAACATTTTTTACGCAGTGAGTTGTTATGATCTGGAATGCACTGCCTGAAAAGGTGGTGAATGCAGATTCAATAATAACTTTCAAAAGGGATGAATACTTGAAGCGAAAAGAGTGGGGGAGTGGGAGTGGATAGTTCTTTCAAAGAACTGGTGCAGGCACAATGGGCCGATTGGCCTCCTGCGCTGTGAGATTCTATGATTCTGTCCTTGTGGCTACGTGTTTCTGTATCTGTTTAGTCTCACTAATGGTTAGGCTTTCTTTAAGTGTCAGCTGTGGCTCAGTGGGCAACACTCTTGCCTCTGATGTCAGTAAGTTGTGGGTTCAAGTCCCACTCCAGAGACTCGAGCACAAAATCTAGGCTGATACTCCCATTGTGGAGTATCAGCCTAGATTTGCTATTTGTGGGACCTTGCTGCCCGCAAATTGGCTGCTACATTTCCTACATTACAAAAGTTACTACACTTCAAAAGTATTTCATTGGCTAAGAAGTGCTTTGGGACGTCCTGAGGTTATGAAACGCGCTATGTAAATGCAAGTCTTTCTAATCTGTTTGTGTCTCTTTCTCTCTGCCTCTCTCCACCTTTGTTTCTCTCTGTGCTCATGGTTATGCATTTCTATGTCAATGTTTCGTCTGTTTGCCTATCTGTCTCTCTCTCTCACTATCTTTTCCAAAAAGAGGGGTGCTGGTACAGGAAGGAGCTGTACCGCTGGGGTGGATTGCACCTAAACCGGGCTGGGACTGAGGTCCTAGCTGAAAGGATAAATTGGGCTGTAGAAAGGACTTAATAAAGGGGAAGGGCTCAGGCAGAAATAAAAATAAAAATAGTCTAAAGATAAGAAAAAGGGATGAGATTAAAGTCCAGATCATAAATAGTGTTAAAGATATTATAAATACTTCAGGTTCAGAAAAAAATATAGGAAATAAAAGCAAAATAACTGCTAAAAATACAACAGGAGTGATGAAAATAAGAAGTGTGATAAATTAAAAGTGTGAGAAAAACAGCATCAGGGCAAAAGGGCAGGGCAGGGTCTGCTGCCCAATTAAGAGTTTTATACACAAATGCACGTAGCATAAGGAATAAAACAAGTGAATTAGAAACACAAATTCAGCTTAAAGGGTATGATGTCGTGACCATCACTGAAACCTGGCTACAGGCTGGGCATGACTGGGAGATAAATATTCCAGGTTATAAGGTCTTTAGAAAGAACAGGGAAATTGGGAAAGGAGGAGTAGCAATATTGATAAAATGACACTATGGATTTGTAATGGGTAAGTCCTATCTAACTGACCGAATTTTGGAGGAGATAACGTGGTAGATAAGGGAGTGTCTATGGACATTATTTTGGACTTTCAGAAGACATTCGATAAGGTTCCACATAAGAGACTGTTAGCAGAAATGAAAGTGCATGGAATTGGAAGCAACCTATTGGCTTGGGTAGGAGGCAGGAGACAGAGTAGGGATAACGGGTATGTATTCAAATAGGCAGGATGTGACTAGTGGTGACCCCCAGGGATCTGTCCTGGGGCCTCAGCTTTTCACTATATTTATAAATAACTTGGATGAAGGAATAGAGAGCCGTGTATCTAAGTTTGCAGCCGACTCTGAGTTAGGAGGCAAAGTAAATAGTGTAGATGGGAGCAGAAAGTTACAAAGGGACATTGATAGATTCAGTGAGTGGGCAAAACTGCAGCAGATGGAGTTCAACATGGGGAAGTGTGAGGTCATCCACTTTGGATCTAAGAAAGATAAATCAGGGTATTTTCTAAATGGGGAGAAGCTCGGAACTGTGGAGGAGCAGAGATATTTAGGGGTCCAAGTACAGAAATCACAAAACTTGTGGACAGGTTCAGAAAGTCATTAAAAAGGCTAATGGAATGTTGGCCTTTATTTCAGGAGAGCTGGAATACAAAGGGGTGGACGTTATATTACAGATGTGCAAAGCTCTGTTTAAACCCCATCTGGAGAATGACATTCAGTTCTGGGCACCGCACCTCAGGAAGGATATATTCGTCTTGGAGGGGATGCAGAGCAGATTCACTGGGACTGATGATACTGGGGTTAAATTATGAGGACAGGTTGCACAGACTAGGATTGTATTCTCCTGAGTATAGAAGATCATGGGGTGATTTAATTGAGGTGTTTAAGATGATTAAAAGAGTTGATAAGGTAAATAGAGGGGGCTCCATTTTGAAATGGTGGTGGGTTGGCAGCAAGGGGGGGTGGGGGTGAAGGTGCGCGTGGCAAACCCAAATAAATAAAACTTACCGTTTCCGACGTGATCGCATCATAATTGGTGATTAACGTCCTCTCCAGATTTCACACCCGGCAGTCAGTCTGATTGAGGGGAGAGGGGAGAGGGGAGAGGGGAGAGGGGGAGACGTCAACCAGCACTGGAACAGAAGATCGGGGTGGGGGGAGAGGGGAAGATCAGGGGGACATCGGAGCAAGGTGGAAAGGTAGGTTGATTTTGTGTTTTAACTTTGTGCAATGGTTTGTTCTTCAGTTTATTTTGTTTCTTTTTGCCTGATCCGGCCCTTCATACCTGGTTGCACCAGGCGAGTTTCAGAAACCTTGGGAAAGCCGCCCAGGTAAGTTTAAAAAATCGTTCTAACTTTTTTTTACTCGTTCATGGGATGTGGGCATTGCTGGTGATGTCGGCATTTATTGCCCATCCCTAATTGCCCTCGAGAAGGTGGTGGTGAGCCGTCTTCTTGAACCGCTGCAATCCGTGTGGTGAAGGTTCTCCCACAGTGCTGTTAAGAAGGGAGTTCCAGGATTTTGACCCAGCGACGATGAAGGAACGGCGATATATTTCCAAGTCGGGATGGTGTGTGACTTGGAGGGGAACGTGCAGGTGGTGTTGTTCCCATGTGCCTGCTGCTCTTGTCCTTCTAGGTGGTAGAGGTCGTGGGTTTGGGAGGTGCTGTGGAAGAAGCCTTGGTGAGTTGCTGCAGTGCATCCTGTGGATGGTACACACTGCAGCCACTGTGCGCCGGTGGTGAAGGGAGTGAATGTTTAGGGTGATAGATGGGGTGCCAATCAAGCGGCTACCTACTATGTCACAAGTAAAGTGCCTTAAGTTCCTCAATGAGATACATTTGGTTCTTTAACTATCATCCTGCCGGCTTTAATTGCCAGCGGGACTTCCGGATTCGGGACGCCCGTGCCCACATAGGTGTGTCTGTGGAGAACTTGGAAGTCGGCGGGTTGGAGCCGGCTTCCAAACCCGAACGGGATTTCCCCGATATTCGGGGCCCCCCGCCCCCCAACGCACCTGCAATTTCCTGGGAAAATCGAGCCCAGAGAAACTATTTGTTCTGTTGAGAGTCCAGAACAAGGGGACATAACCTTAAAATTAGAGCTAGACCATTCAGGGGTGATGTCGGGAAGCACTTCTTCACACAAAGGGGAGTGGAAATCTGGAACTCTCTCCCCAGAAAAGCTGTTGAGGCCGGGGGTCAATTGAAAATTTCAAAGCTGAGATTGATAGATTTTTGTTGGGTAAGGGTATTAAGGGTTACGGAACCAAGGCGAGTAAATGGAGTTAAGGTGCAGATTAGCCAGGATCTAATTGAATGGCAGAATTGGCTCAAGGGGCTGAATGGCCTCTTCCTGTTCCTATGTTCATTTCATGTCTCTCACTGTGTCTATTTGTCTCTTTTCCTGTCCTGTTTCCATGTGCGTCTGTCTCTCTGTCTTACTCTCTGTCACTTTCTGTCTGTCTGCCTGTCTCTCTCTGCCTCTCCCTATTCTGTTTCTTTCTGTCTGTCAGTCTCTCTGCCTCTAATTTCTTTCACTCCCTCTTTTTCTATCTCTCTGTCTGTCTCTCTGTCCCTCATTTGTGTCTCCCTCTCTGTGTCTCTCGCTTTCTATCTCTGTCTGTCTTACACTCTCTCTCTCTGTCACTTTCTCTCTGCCTGCCTGTCTCTTTCTCTCTCTGCCTCTCAGAATATTTTTTAAATGGTGAAAAACTAGTAAATGTTGGTGTTCAGAGAGATTTGGGTATCCTCGTACAAAAAACACAAAAAGTTAACATGCAGGCGCAGCAAACAATTAGGAAAGCAAATGGAACGTTGGCCCTTGTTGCAAGGGGGTTAGAGTACAAGAGTAAGGAAGTCTTACTAAAATTATACAGGGCTTTAGTGAGACCTCACCTGGAGTACTGCATACAGTTTTGGTCTCCTTATCAAAGGAAGGATATACTTGCCTTAGAGGCGGTGCAATGAAGGTTCACTAGATTAATTCCTGGGATGAGAGGATTGTCTTATGAGGAGAAATTGAGTAGAATGGGCCTATACTCTGGAGTTTAGAAGAATGCGAGGTGATCTCATTGAAACATGTAAGATTCTGAGGGGGCTTGACAGGGTAGATGCTGAGAGGTTGTTTCCCATGGCTGGAGAGTCTAGAACTAGAGGGCATAGTTGCAGGATAAGGGGTCAGCCATTTAAGACTGGGATGAGGAGGAATGTCTTCGCTCAGAGGGTTGTGAATCTTTGGAATTCTCTACCCTAGTGGGCTGTGGATACTGAGTCGTTGAGTATACTCAAGACTGAGATCAATAGATTTTTGGACTCTAGGGGAATCAAGAGATATGGGGATCAGGCAGGAAAGTGGAGTTGAGGTTGAAGATCAGCCATGATCTGATTGAATGGCGGAACATGCTCGAGGGGCCGTATGGCCTACTCCTGCTCCTATTTCTTATGTTCTTATGTTCTCCCTATCCTTCTGTTTCTTTCTGTCTGTCCGTCTCTCTGCCTCTCTCTGTGTTCCCCTCCCACTGCGATATCTAACTATATGATAGTGTAACCCAGGGGTGTAACAGTAGATCACAAGATCCCTTGTGATCTGAATGTGTTATTTGGATGTGACGTTGTGCCGTTTTTCTGATATTTGTGAAGGGGGAAAAGAAACTCTGAGACATAGCCAGATATGAATTGTGAAGCTGCATTATTCAACAGACAGCAAGTGAAAATACAGAATAACAGTCAAAGCAAATCCCACTTCCATCGTTCAAAAAATGAGATAACTCGCCCTGTCCCTTTTGTCGGCTGACATTCTTGTTTTGGCATCAACTTTCTATACAACATCTAACTGCAAGGACTGACCGCCTGCATTTTAGCCTCCAGCTCTCGGCTCAGGCCTGCGCCTGCAGTCTCCTGTTTTAAATCTGACTGACTGCCCAAGTGCCTCTTCTCTCTTATTTTTTCCTTGTTCTTAGCATGTGGGAGGGATGTCCCCCCATTCAGTGTTTCACCAGTTGGCTTGTCAACCAATTAGACTATGCCCCCCTCTCAGACACATGCTGCTGCGTTCACATTGAATTTGAGAGTGACGAACTTAAGCCTTAAACTTAAATAAAGCCAATTACATAGGTATGAGGGGCGAGTTGGCTAAGGTAGATTGGAAAATTAGATTAAAAGATATGACGGTAGATAAGCAATGGCAAATATTTAAAGAAATATTTCATAATTCTCAACAAAGCATACATTCCGTTGAGAAATAAAAACTCTAGGGGAAAAGTGATCCATCCGTGGCTAACTAAAGAAGTTAAGGATAGTATTAGATTAAAAGAGGCTTACAATTTTGCCAAGAAGAGTAGTAAGCCTGAGGATTGGGAGAGTTTTCGAAACCAGCAAAGGATGACCAAAAATTTGATGATAAAAAGGGAGAAAATAGAATAGAGAGTAAACTAGCAAGAAATATAAAAACAGATTGTAAGAGCTTCTATAAGTACTTAAAAAGAGAGATTAGCGAAAGTAAACATTGGTCCCTCAGTGGCTGAGACAGGAGAAATTATAATGGGGAAAAAGGAAATGGCAGAGACATTATTTTGTATCTTCACAGTAGAAGACATTAAAAAAAATTCAGAAATAGTCAGCAACCAATGAAAGTGAGGAACTTAAAGTAATTAATATTAGTAAAGAAAATGTACTGGAGAAATTAATGGGACTAAAAGCCAACAAATCCCCTGGACCTGATGGCCTACATCGTAGGGTTCTACAAGAGGTGGCTGCAGAGATAGTGGATGCATTGGTTGTGATCTTCCAGAATTCCCGAGATTCTAGAACGGTCCCAGTGGATTGGAAGGTGGCAAATGTAACCCCGCTATTCAAGAAAGGAGGGAGAGAGAAAACGGGGAACTACAGGCCAATTAGCCTGACATCAGTCGTCAGGAAAATCCATTATTAAGGAAGTGGGAACGGGGCACTTAGAAAATCATCATTTGATTATGATGTGGAGATGCCGGTGATGGACTGGGGTTGACAATTGTAAACAATTTTACAACACCAAGTTATAGTCCAGCAATTTTATTTTAAATTCACAAGCTTTCGGAGGCTACCTCCTTCCTCAGGTGAACGATGTGGAAATGAAGTCCTCGAAATGAAGTCGCATTTATAATTCACAGAACAATGCTTGGTGATAACAGACAGTTTTTTCAACTGCCCGTTGCCAAGGCAATCAGTGTGCAGACAGACAGGTGTTACCTGCCAGGTCTCAGAATATACAAATCACCAAAAAAAACAACAAACAAAGAAAAAACAGAGATAGAGAGGTAGAAACATAGAAAAGACAGCAACTGACCCGTTATATTAAAAACAGATAACATTTGTTCGCTGGTGGGGTAACGTGTAGCGTGACATGAACCCAAGATCCCGGTTGAGGCCGTCCTCATGGGTGCGGAACTTGGCTATCAATTTCTGCTCGACGATTTTGCGTTGTCGTGTGTCTCGAAGGCCGCCTTGGAGTACGCTTACCCGAAGGTCGGTGGCTGAATGTCCTTGACTGCTGAAGTGTTCCCCGACTGGGAGGGAACCCTCCTGTTTGGCGATTGTTGCGCGGTGTCCGTTCATCCGTTGTCGCAGTGTCTGCATGGTCTCGCCAATGTACCATGCTCTGGGGCATCCTTTCCTGCAACGTATGAGGTAGACAACGTTGGCCGAGTCACAGGAGTATGAACCATGCACCTGGTGGGTGGTGTCCTCTCGTGTGATGCCGGCCTCAACCGGGATCTTGGGTTCATGTCACGCTACACGTTACCCCACCAGCGAACAAATGTTATCTGTTTTTAATATAACGGGTCAGTTGCTGTCTTTTCTATGTTTCTACCTCTCTATCTCTGTTTTTTGTGTTTGTTGTTTTTTTTTGGTGATTTGTATATTCTGAGACCTGGCAGGTAACACCTGTCTGTCTGCACACTGATTGCCTTGGCAACGGGCAGTTGAAAAAACTGTCTGTTATCACCAAGCATTGTTCTGTGAATTATAAATGCGACTTCATTTCGAGGACTTCATTTCCACATCGTTCACCTGAGGAAGGAGGAAGCCTCCGAAAGCTTGTGAATTTAAAATAAAATTGCTGGACTATAACTTGGTGTTGTAAAATTGTTTACAATTGTCAACCCCAGTCCATCACCGGCATCTCCACATCATGACTACCATCGACACCACAAACTGCCGGCTCACAGTGGAAAGGATATCCAAGAAGATCGCGCATTTAGACACAGACATCAAGTTTTTACAGAGCTGCAAGAAAGCAGACAAGATCCCGAAAGGACTCCAGATCACGAACCCACTCAGGTCCACATACAACTCGGATTATGCTGAGAGACTCTGCCGCCGTACATCTCGCACACTCCGCAACCATCTCGTACACCAACTCTACAGCAGACGCCACAACCTCGAAACCAAGATAGAGTCCATACTCTCAACCTGTACTCAGGACACAGCAGACCAGCTACGATATACCGCCGAACAGACGAGGCAACGGAACTACGCTGCCTACATGAAAACCAAGAGCAGGAAGCTTGAGAAACTCGGCATCACCACCAGCATCGACCAAGCTTCCCCTGGTACCATGGTTGCAACCACAGGGAAGTCTATCGTCAATTTGTCCGACCACACCCTTCAACCAGACGAAATCGAAGTTCTCAGCCGAGGGCTCAATTTCTGCCCCACTACCAAAATGGACCCCACTAGTCTCGCGGCGGACACAGAGGAATTCATCAGGAGAATGAGGCTCCGGGAATTCTACCACAAACCACAAAATTTCAGCAGCGAACCCAATGAGACAATCGACGATCCGGAACAGCAGACAGAGGGATCCGCGGTACAGCAACCGAAGAGGAAAGAGTCAAACTGGACTCCTCCAGAGGGTCACTGCCCTCAGCTGGACATGTATGCTCAAGCTGTCAGGAAATGCGTCAATGCCAGATTCATCAGCCGCACTCAGAAGACAGTCCAGAATGTCACCCGAGCACAACGCAACGCCATCAACGCTCTCAAGACCAACTGCAACATCGTCATCAAACCAGCGGACAAAGGAGGAGCCATAGTCATACAGAACAGAACGGACTATTGCAAAGAAGCATACCGACAACTGGACAACCAGGAACACTACAGACGGTTACCCGCAGACCCGACCAAAGAACACACCCACCAGCTCAACAAACTGATCAAGACCTTCGATCCAGACCTTCAAAGCATCCTACGCACTCTCATCCCGCGTGGGAGACTTCTACTGCCTCCCAAAGATACACAAAGCCAACACACCTGGACGTCCTATCGTATCAGGCAACGGAACCCTGTGTGAGAACCTCTCTGGATACATCGAGGGCATCCTGAAACCCATCGTGCAGGGAACCCCCAGCTTCTGTCGCGACACTACAGACTTCCTACAAAAACTCAGTACCCACGGACCAGTTGAACCAGGAACACTTCTCACCACGATGGACGTCTCGGCACTCTACACCAGTATCCCCCACGATGACGGCATCGCTGCGACAGCATCAATACTCAACACCAACAACAGCCAATCTCCGGAAGCCATCCTACAACTCATCCGCTTCATCCTGGATCACAATGTCTTCACCTTCGATAACCAGTTCTTTACCCAAACACACGGAACAGCCTTCGGGACCAAATTCGCACCCCAATACGCCAACATTTTCATGCACAAGTTCGAGCCGGACTTCTTCACTGCACAAGACCTCCAACCAACACTATACACCAGATACATCGACGACATTTTCTTCCTATGGAACCACGGCGAAGAATCACTGAAGAGACTACACGATAACATCAACAAGTTCCATCCCACCATCAAGCTCACCATGGACTACTCCTCAGAATCAGTTTCTTTCTTGGACACACAAATCTCCATCAAAGACGGGCACCTCAGCACCTCACTCTACCGCAAGCCCACGGACAACCTCACGATGCTCCACTTTTCCAGCTTCCACCCGAACCACGTCAAAGAGGCCATCCCCTATGGACAGGTCCTGCGAATACACAGGGTCTGCTCAGACGAGGAGGAACGCGATGGACACCTACAGACGCTGAAAGACGCCCTCGTAAGAACGGGATATGACGCTCGACTCATCGATCGACAGTTCCGACGGGCCACAGCAAAAAATCGCATAGACCTCCTCAGGAGACTAACACGGGACGCAACCAACAGAGTACCCTTTGTCGTCCAGTACTTCCCCGGAGCGGAGAAACTACGCCATGTTCTCCGCAGCCTTCAACATGTCATCAATGACGACGAACACCTCGCTATGGCCATCCCCACACCTCCACTACTCGCCTTTAAACAGCCACCCAACCTCAAACAGACCATCGTTCGCAGCAAATTACCCAGCTTTCAAGAGAACAGCGTCCACGACACCACACAACCCTGCCGCGGTAACCTCTGCAAGACATGCCAGATCATCGACACAGATACCACCATCACACGAGAGGACACCACCCACCAGGTGCATGGTTCATACTCCTGTGACTCGGCCAACGTTGTCTACCTCATACGTTGCAGGAAGGGATGCCCCAGAGCATGGTACATTGGCGAGACCATGCAGACACTGCGACAACGGATGAACGGACACCGCGCAACAATCGCCAAACAGGAGGGTTCCCTCCCAGTCGGGGAACACTTCAGCAGTCAAGGACATTCAGCCACCGACCTTCGGGTAAGCGTACTCCAAGGCGGCCTTCGAGACACGACAACGCAAAATCGTCGAGCAGAAATTGATAGCCAAGTTCCGCACCCATGAGGACGGCCTCAACCGGGATCTTGGGTTCATGTCACGCTACACGTTACCCCACCAGCGAACAAATGTTATCTGTTTTTAATATAACGGGTCAGTTGCTGTCTTTTCTATGTTTCTACCTCTCTATCTCTGTTTTTTTTTTGTTTGTTGTTTTTTTTGGTGATTTGTATATTCTGAGACCTGGCAGGTAACACCTGTCTGTCTGCACACTGATTGCCTTGGCAACGGGCAGTTGAAAAAACTGTCTGTTATCACCAAGCATTGTTCTGTGAATTATAAATTCGACTTCATTTCGAGGACTTCATTTCCACATCGTTCACCTGAGGAAGGAGGTAGCCTCCGAAAGCTTGTGAATTTAAAATAAAATTGCTGGACTATAACTTGGTGTTGTAAAATTGTTTACAATCATTTGATTAGGCAGAGTCAATATGGTTTTATGAAAGGGAAATTGTGTTTGACAAATCTACTGGAGTTTTTTGAGGATGTAACTAGCAGGGTAGATAAAGGGGAACCAGTGGATTTGGATTTTCAAAAGGCGTTCGATAAGGTGCCACATAAGAGGTTGTTACACAAGATGAGGGCTCTCCCCTCTCCCGATCACGGCCTCTCGCTCGCGCGCCCTCTCGCTCGCGTGCCCTCCTGCCATTGGTGTTCCCTCTCTCCTGCTGGCCAGGCTATCCATTTGGTCAGCTACCAGGAGGGAAATGGAACAAAAAAGCATTAATGAGGTCCAGTCGGGTTCTTTGGCTGTTTCCGGCCTCCCTCCCACCCTCAGCCACACCGTGCCCCACACACTCCTCCACTCCCTCTCCCTCCCACCCTCCACTGCACCCCCATAAATATCGGGGCCATTAACTACATTTCTCTCCACAGATTTCCAGCATCCGCAGTTATTTTGTTTTTATTTTACATTAAATAATTCATTATCTCATCTCAGATGACCTAACAAGAGCCCCACACCTATTACGATGGGGATGATTCTATTCATGTCAACATAAGAACATAAGAAATAGGAGCAGGAGTAGGCCATACACCCCCTCGAACCTGCTCCGCCATTCAATAAGATCATGGCTGATCTTCAACCTCAACTCCACTTTCCCGCCCAATCCCCATATCCCTTGATTCCCTTAGAGTCCAGAAATCTATCTATCTCAGCCTTGAATATACTCAACGACTGAGTATCCACAGCCCTCTGGGGTAGAAAATTCCAAAGCTTCACAACCCTCTGAGTGAAGAAATTCCTCCTCGTCTCGGTCTTAAATGTCCGACCCCTTATCCTGAGACAATGCCCCTACGTTCTAAACTCTCCAGCCAGGGAAACAGCCTGTCAAGCCCTCTAAGAATTTTATACGTTTCAATGAGATCACCTCCCATTCTTCTAAACTCCAGAGAATACAGGACCATTCTACTCAATCTCTCTTCATAGGACAACCCTCTCATCCCAGGAATCAATCTAGTGAACCTTTGTTGCACCCCCTCTAAGGCAAGTATATTCTTCCTTAGGTAAAGAGACCAAAACTGTACACTGTACTCCAGGTGAGGTCTCACCAAAGCCCTGTACAATTGTAGCAAGACTTCCTTACTCTTGTACTCCAACCCCCTTGCAATGAAGGCTAACAAACCATTTGCCTTCCCAATTGCTTGCTGTACCTGCATGTTAACTTTTTGTATTTCTTGTACGAGGATACCCAAATCTCTCTGAACGCCAACGTTTAATAGTTTTTCACCATTTAAAAAATATTCTGTTTCTTTTCTTCCTACCAAAGTGGATAATTTCACATTTCCCCACAAAACTCCATCTGCCACCTTCTTGCCCACTCACTTAACCTGTCTATATCCCTTTGCAGATTCTGTGTGCTCCTCACAGCTTACTTTCTCACCTAGCTTTGTATCATCAGCAAACTTGGATACATTACACTCGGTCCCTTCATCTAAGTCATTAATATAGATTGTAAATAGTTGAGGCCCAAACACTGATCCTTGTGGCATCCCACTAGTTACAGCCTGCCATCCTGAAAATGACCTGTTTATCCCTAGTCCCTGTTTTCTGTCCATTGACGAATCCTCTATCCATGCTAATATAATTACCCCCAACTCCCAAACCCAAAAGCCATTTAGGACTGAGATGAGGAGGAATTTCTTCACTCAGGGTCGTGAAGCTTTGGAATTCTCTACCCCAGAGGGCTGTGGACGCTCAGTCATTGAGTATATTCAAGGCTGAGATTGATAGATTTCTGGACTCTAAGGGAATCAAGGGATATGGGGATTGGGCGGGAAAGTGGAGTTGAGGTTGAAGATCAGCCATGATCTTATTGAATGGCGGAGCAGGTTCGAGGGGGTGTATGGCCTACTCCTGCTCCTATTTCTTATGTTCTTATGTTGACATGAATAGAATCATCCCCATCGTAATAGGTGTAGGGCTCTTGTTAGGTCATCTGAGATGAGCTAATGAATTATTTAATGTAAAATGAAAACAAAATAACCGCGGATGCTGGAAATCTGTGGAGAGAAATGTAGTTAATGGCCCCGATATTTATGGGGGTGCAGTGGAGGGTGGGAGGGAGAGGGAGTGGAGGAGTGTGTGGGGCAGGGTGCGGCTGAGGGTGGGAGGGAGGCCAGAAACAGCCAAAGAACCCGACTGGACCTCATTAATGTTTTTTGTTCCATTTCCCACCTGGTAGCTGACCAAATGGATCGCCTGGCCAGCAGGAGAGAGGGAACACCAGTGGCAGGAGGCCACAGCCAGGGACCCTTGGGCTCAGTCAGGCGGTGAGATAGAGAGAGACAGAGAGCCCTGCTCCTCCTGGCCCACAAGGAGTGCCGGAAAGGGCACTTACCTTCTGGAGCCGGCAGCTCCCGTCTCTCTTTCACTGCCGGGTTCCCAACCCCTGGGAAATCGGTGCATCAACAGTCAATTTTAAATCAGGCTCCCAATTGTACCGTGGGAGCCTGATTTTAATATATAATTTCAACTACCCTATTATTAACTGGGATAGAATCAGTGTAAAAGGTCTAGAGGGCGCAGAATTCTTAAATTGCATTCAGGAGAACTTTTTTAGCCAGTACGTAGCAAGCCCAACAAGAGAGGGGGCAGTTCTGGATTTAGTTTTAGGGAATGAGGCTGGGCAGGTGGAAGGAGTATCAGTGGGAGAGCATTTTGGTGATAGTGATCATAATTCAGTTAGGTTTAGCGTAGTTATGGAAAAGGACAAAGACAGAGCAGGAGTAAAAGTTCTCAATTGGGGAAAGGCCAATTTTACTAAGCTGAGAAGTGATTTAGCAAAAGTGGACTGGAAACGGCTACTTGAAGGTAAATCAGTGTCAGAGCAGTGGGAGGCATTCAAGGGGGAGATTCGAGGGGTTCAGAGTAAACATGTTCCCACAAAGAAAAAGGGTGGGACTCCCAAATCTAGAGCCCCCTGGATGACAAGGAGCACACAGGGTAAGATAAGGGAAGCTTATGTCAGACACTGAGAGCTCAATACTGCAGAAATCCTAGAGGAGTATAGAAAGTGCAGGGGTGAAATTAAAAAGGAAATCAGAAAAGCAGAGAGAGGGCATAAAAAAAGAGTACTGGCAAGTAAAATCAAGGAAAACCCAAAGAAGTTTTATAAATACATAAAGAGCAAGAGGATAACTAAGGAAAGAGTAGGGCCTATTAGAGACCAAAAAGGTAAACTATGTGTGGAGGCGGAAGATGTGGGTCTGGTTCTTAATGAATACTTTGCGTCTGTCTTCACAAAAGAGAGGGACGATGCAGAGACTGTAGTTAAGGAGGAGGAGTGTGAAATATTGGATAGTGAGAGAGGAAGTATTAAGGGGATTAGCATCTTTGAAAGTACATAAATCACCAGGGCCGGATGAAATATATCCCAGGCTGTTAAGAGAAGCAAGGGAGGAAATAGCAGAGGCTCTGACCACCATTTTTCAATCCTCACTGGATACAGGCCTGGTGTTGGAGGATTGGAGGACTGCTAACATTGTACCGTTGCTTAAAAAGGGAGCGAAGGATAAACCGAGTAATTACAGGCCAGTCAGCCTAACCTCGGTGGTGGGCAAATTATTGGAATCAATTCTGAGGGACAGGATAAACTGTCACTTAGAAAGGCACGGACTAATCAAGGACAGTCAGCATGGATTTGTTAAGGGAAGGTCGTGTCTAACTTGATTGAATTTTCTCGAGGAGGTAACATGGAGGGTCGGTGAGGGTAGTGCATTTGATGTAGTGTACATGGATTTTAGCAAGGCTTTTGACAAGGTCCACATGGCAGACTGGTCAAAAAAGTACAAGCTCATGGGATCCAAGGGAATGTGGCAAGTTGGATCCAAAATTGGCTCAGTGGCAGGAAGCAAAGGGTAATGGTCGACGGGTGTTTTTGTGACTGGAAGGCTGTTTCCAGTGGAGTTCTGCAGGGCTCTGTACTAGGTCCTTTGCTTTTTGTGGTATATATTAATGATTTGAACTTGAATATGGGGGATATGATTAAGAATTTTGCAGATAATACAAAAATTGGCCGTGCGGTTGATAGTGAGGAGAAATGCTGGAGACTGCAGGAAGATATCAATGGACTGGTCAGGTGGGCAGAAAAGTGGCAAATGGAATTTAATCTGGAGAAGTGTGAGGTAATGCATTTGGGGAGAATACACAATAAATGGAAGGAAACTGAAAGGTGTAGAGGAAGTGAGAGAACTTGGAGTGCATGTCCATAGATCCCTGAAGGTAGCAGGACAGGTAGATTCGGTGGTTAAGAAGGCATACGGGATACTTTCCTTTATTAGCAGAGGCATAGAATATAAGAGCAGGGAGGTTATGCTGGAACTGTATAAAACACTGGTTAGGCCACAGCTTGAGTACTGCGTACAGTTCTGGTCATCACATTACAGAAAAGGTGTGATTGCACTCGAGAGGGTACAGAGGAGATTTATGAGGATGTTGCCGGGACTGGAGAATTTTAGCTATGAGGAAAGATTGGATAGGCTGGGTTTGTTCTCTTTGGAACAGAGGAGGCTGAGGCGTGATTTAATTGAGGTGTATAAAATTGAGAGGCCGAGATAGAGTGGATAGGACGGACCTATTTCCCTTAGCAGAGCGGTCATTAACTAGGGGGCATAGATTTAAAATAATTGGTAGAAGGATTAGAGGGGAGTTGAGGAAAATATTTTTTCACCCAGAGGGTGGTAGGGGTCTGGAACTCACTGCCTGAGAGGGTGGGAGAGGCAGAAACCCTCATCACATTGAAAAAACACCTGGATGTGCACCTGAAGTTCCGTAACCTACAGGGCTACGGACCAAGTGCTGGAAAGTGGGATTAGGCTGGGTGGCTTATTTTCGGCCGGCGCGGACACGATGGGCCGAATGGCCCCCTTCTGTGCCATAAATTTTCTATGATATGAGAAGTGTGAGGTAATGCATTTGGGGAAGTTAAACAAGGCAAGGGAATACACAATAATTGGGAGGCTACTGAGAGGTGTAGAGGAAGTGAGGGACCTTGGAGTGCATGTCCACAGATCCCCAAAGGTAGCAGGACAGATAGATAAGATGGTTAAGAAGGCATATGGAATACTTTACTTGATTAGCTGAGGCATGGAATATAAGAGCAGGGACGTTATGCTAGAACTATATAAAACACTAGTTAGGCCACAGCTTGAGTACTGTGTACAGTTCTGGTCACCACATTACAGGAAAGGTGTGATTGCACTCGAGAGGGTGCAGAGGAGATTTACGAGGATGTTGCCAGGGCTGGAGAATTTTAGGCTGGGGTTGTCTTCTTTGGCACAAAGGAGTCTGAGGTAAGATTTAATTGAGGTATATAAAATTATGACAGGACGAGATAGAGTGGATAGCAAGGACATATTTCCCTTAGCAGAGGCGTCATTGACCAGAGGTCATAGATTTCAAGTAATTGGTGGAAGAATTAGACGAGAGCTGAGGCAAAATCTTTTCAACCAGAGGGTGGTGGGGGTCTGGAACTCACTGCCTGAAAGGGTGGTAGAGGCAGAAACCCTCAACTCATTTAAAAGTACCTGGATGTGCACCTGAAGTGCTGTAACCTACAGGGCTACGGACCAAGTGCTGGAAAGTGGGATTAAGCTGGATAGCTCTTTTTCAGCCAGCACGGATACGATAAGCCGAATGGCCTCATTCTGTGCCGTAACTTTCCATGATCCCATGTTAATGAGGTGTCCTGTCTCCACAGCGGGACACTCGGACGCCACAATATCCGCTCCTGTAAAAAAGGCTGTTGGGCACGTGCCCTATTGGGGTCAGGTTCCCTGTGTTTAACACTTTAACCCCCACCTCCCGAGCCTCTCCCGCCCGTCGCGGGCCGGCGGGGGGGTTCATATCAAGGCCAATGTTTCAGGTTGATGACCTTTCATCAGAACTGGGAGATGTTAGAGATATTATTTAACGTCATTGTAGACCACAATGAGGATAGTTTGCTCATCACTACATCAAACCCTCTACTGCCTCAGTGGCTGTTTAAACCTGTGCAAATTCACTTTGTTTAAAGGCACAAATCTTCAACATAACTCAATCCCAAATCCTTTCCGTGAAGGAAAAAAATCCCAAAACATGACACAGTCCTTACAACTCCTTTTATTTTCACATTTAAAGTATCTCTCGCCCTTCAAGAAGTTACTTTTGGTTTGAACAGCAAAATTACAGCAGCGCCGAAATTTTGAAAAATACACAAAATAAAGTAATGCAATTTTTTAGGGAGCCATAGCCTCATTCCTGCTGGAAGATAAATCTCAGGCCTCCAGTACTCACATCCCCTCCACCACATCTTAAATCCATCACTGCTCTAAACTGTACTTTCGGTTTTACCCCTACAACAAAAGTGATAAACTTTTGGGTATGCCTGCAACATAAATGACCACAGTCCCTGTCCTGCTGCACTTTCAGGCTAACTCCTTGTCTTCATGTGTCATCAGGTTTATATTCACAATTGTTTTTGAGCTGTCACCTTTTGTTAGTTGGGAGGATTACTGTGCCCTTCTCTGTCTGACAGGTTCCTTTCGGTTTTTTTGTGAGTCAAGTGTTCAGAGATCTATCACCATGTTTAAAAGTCTCCAAATAAATTTATTGAGCAGTCCATATAGGAGTATCTCTGTGCCTGATATGGATTGCACATTCTCTGCTCCATAGAGCTTTGGTACAGTTGGTAGGAGCCAAGGCTAAGGGACCCCTGAGTGTGTGCGGGGTACCACTGAGGATGAACTATCTATATCTGCATAGCTTACCCGCACAGAATGCCGGTATACCTCTCTACCCAATAGGGCACTGACTGGCAGGGATACCTGCAGCCATGTGGGGAGAATCCCCGCCCCAGTTCCATTCTCTCAGGTCCCATCAATGAGTCAGGCTGGCTGGTCAGTTATGAGCAATGCCCTTCCTGGCCCAAATATTGAATTAACTCACTTCTGACCTTCCACTGTCAGACATTGCCAACTACATCCAAAGAAACCCCACTTCCACCTCCCCTTCCCCAGGAGGGAGTCAGTATTTGGTCATTTTGTCGCTGACAGGCATGGATTTGAGACCTCACTGGGCAGATGTAAACACCAAGCTGCCCTCTCTGTGAAATGTGTGAGTGCAGTGTCCCCATTCACCGATCAGAGTGTGGACTTGCACCATATCCCAGGGACCGATATCCCAGTACGGAGTGCAGGGCTTCCGCAGCAACTACTTGCCTTTCTGCAGCCTAATCACGAGAAGATCGAAACTTGGATATATGAGCCTGTGTTCACATGTCCAGCCTCCAGGGAACGCGTTCCTGCATCTGTCGTCTCATGCCTCAAAGCTGCATTGTCTGTTTCTCTTGCTATCCTTTGTTAGGAAAGGTTCAAAATGGTTATATTGCCTTAAATAATCCATGCAATACATCCAGGACACTGGCTGGTTACACTACATGTAAAAGATACCTGTGTTCCAGAATCACAGGTACCAATGCAGGAGGCTCCTCTTCTGCTCTCTTCTTTCCCAGAATGTTCACAAAATGCCCATCCGTGATTAAAATGTATCTCTGGGATGCTGAAAGGTCAATCAAGGACCCGACATTTGCTCAATGCTGGAGGGCTGTATGATTTTCCTGTAATTGAGAAATGCTGTTTCGGTGTGTGACTCTTTGTATGGTTCTTTGATAGGCACAAGCACTGACAGAGAAATTGGAACCCTACATTCGGAGCGCGTCCTCTCGATCAACGAAAATTTTCTGGCCATTGGTGAAATCAGTTACAGTTTACGTCCCCAATTCTAAAATACTACCAGAAGGAGTAGTACTTATCGACTTTCCAGGATCAGGAGACTCCAACAAAGCAAGGGATCAAATGTGGAAAGAGGTAAGATGGATTTGCATTTAGTATCACTGACAGTGTTCCTGACACTGTGAGCACAGCACGACAAAATTATTCGCTAGCAGCACAGTGATACAGATATCACGAGACCCATCACAGTGATACAGGGACCGTGAGACCCATCACAGTGATACGGAGACCGTGAGACCCATCACATTCGTACAGAAGTTTTTTATTCATTCATGGGATGTGGGCGTCGCTGGCGAGGCCAGCATTTATTGCCCATCCCTAATTGCCCTTGAGAAGGTGGTAGTGAGCCGCCTTTTTGAACCACTGCAGTCCGTGTGGTGAAGGTTCTCCCACAGTGCTGTTAGGTAGGGAGTTCCAGGACTTTGACCCAGCGACGATGAAGGAACGGTGATATATTTCCAAGTCGGGATGGTGTGTGACTTGGGGGGGAACGTGCAGGTGGTGTTGTTCCCATGTTCCTGCTGCCGTTGTCCTTCTAGGTGGGAGAGTTCCCGGTTTTGGGAGGTGCTGTCGAAGAAGCCTTGCCGAGTTGCTGCAGTGCATCCTGTGGATGGTACACACTGCAGCCACGATGCGCCGGTGGTGAAGGGAGTGAATGTTTAGGGTGGTGGATCGGGTGTCAATCAAGCGGGCTGCTTTCTCCAGGATGGTGTCAAGCTTCTTGAGTATTGTTGGAGCTGCATTCATCCAAGCAAGTGGAGAGTATTCCATCACACTCCTGACTTGTGCCTTGTAGATGGTGGAAAGGCTTTGGGGAGTCAGGAGGTGAGTCACTCGCCGCAGAATACCCAGCCTCTGACCTGCTCTTGTAGCCACAGTATTTATATGGCTGGTCAATGGTGACCCCCAGGATGTTGATAGTGCGGGATTCGGCGATGGTAATGCCGTTGAATGTCAAGGGGAGGTGGTTAGACTCTCTCTTGTTGGAGAAGGTCATTGCCTGGCATTTGTCTGGCATGAATGTTACTTGCCACTTATCAGCCCAAGCCTGGATGTTGTCAAGATTTTGCTGCATGCGGGCATGGACTGCTTCATTCTGTGAGGGGTTGCGAATGGAACTGAACACTGTGCAATCATCAGCGAACATCCCCATTTCTGGCCTTATCATGAAGGGAAGGTCATTGAAGCAGCTGAAGATGGTTGGGCCTAGGACACTGCCTTGAGGAACTCCTGCAGCAATGTCCTGGGGCTGAGATGATTGGCCTCCAACAACCACTACCATCTTCCTCGGTATGACTCCAGCCACTGGAGAGTTTTCTCCATGATTCCCATTAACTTCAATTTTACTCTGGCTCCTTGGTGCCACACTCGGTCAAATGCTGCCTTGATATCAAGGGCAGTCACTCTCACCTCACCTCTGGAATTCCGCTCTTTTGTCCATGTTTGGACCAAGGCTGTAATGAGGTCTGGAGCTGAGTTGTTCTGGCGAAACCCAAACTGAGCATCAGTGAGCAGTTTATTGGTGAGTAAGTGCCGCTTGATAGCACTGTCGACGACACCTTTCATCACTTTGCTGATGATTGAGAGTAGACTGATGGGGCGGTAATTGGCCTGATTGGATTTGTCCTGCTTTTTGTGGACAGGACATACCTGGGCAATTTTCCACTTTGTTGGGTAGATGCCAGTGTTGTAGTTGTACTGGAACAGCTTGGCTAGAGGTGCAGCTAGTTCTGGAGCACAAGTCTTCAGCACTACAGCCGGGATGTTGTCGGGGCTCATAGCCTTTGCTGTATCCAATGCATTCAGCCGTTTCTTGATATCATGTGGAGTGAATTGGCTGAAGACTGACTTCTGTGATGGTGGGGATATCGGGACGAGGCCGAGATGGATCATCCACTCAGCACTTCTGGCCGAAGATGGTTGCAAACGCTTCAGCCTTGTCTTTTGCACTCACGTGCTGGACTCTGCCATCATTGAGGATGGGGATGTTTAACTGTCCACCATCATTCACGACTGGATGTGGCAGGACTGCAGAGCTTTGATCTGATCCGTTGGTTGTGGAATCGCTTAGCTCTGTCTATAGCATGTTGCTTCTGCTGTTTAGCATGCATGTAGTCCTGTGTTGTTGCTTCACCAAGTTGGCACCTCATTTTTAGGTACGCCTGGTGCTGCTCCTGGCATGCTCTTCCTCATTGAACCAGGGTTGATCCCCTGGCTTGTTGGTAATGGTAGAGTGAGGAATATGCCTGGCCATGAGATTACAGATTGTGCTGGAATACAATTCTGCTGCTGCTGGTAGCCCACAGCACCTCATAGATGCCCAGTTTTGAGCTGCTAGATCTGTTCTGAATCTATCCCGTTTAGCACAGTGGTAGTGCCACACAACACGTTGGACGGTGTCCTCAGTGTGAGGACGGGACTTCATAAGAGAGATAGGATAAACTGTCACTTGGAAAGGCATTGTTTAATCAGGGATAGTCTGCATGGATTTGTTCAGGGAAGGTCATGCCTTACAAATTTTATTAAATTCTTTGAGGAAGTGACAAGGAGGATTGATGAGGGTAGTGCAGTGGATGTTGTCTACATGGATTTTAGTGAGGCATTTGACAAGGTCCCACATAGCAGACTGGTCAGAAAGGTAAAAGCCCATGGGATACAGGGAAATCTGGCGAATTGGATCCAAAATTGGCTCAGTAACAGGAAACAAAGGGTAAAAGTCAATGGATGTCTTTGCGAATGGAAATCCGTTTCCAGTGGTGTGCCACAGGGCTCAGTGTTGGGTCCCTTGCTGTTTGTGGTATATATTAATGATTTGGACTTGAATGTAGGGGGCATGATTGGCAAATTTGCAGACGACACAAAAACTGGCCGTGTAGTTGATAGTGAAGAGGATAGCTGTAGACTCCAAGAAGATATCAATGGGTTGGTGGAGTGGGCAGAAAAGTGGCAAATGGAGTTCAACCCGGAGAAGTGTGAGGTAATGCACTTAGGGAGGGCAAACAGTAAAAGGGAATACGCAGTAAACGGAAATATATTGAGGGGGTAGAGGAAGTGAGAGACCTTGGAGTGCATATGCACAGGTCCCGAAAGGTCTCACACCATCCCGACTTGGAAATATATTGTCGTTGGGTCAAAATCCTGGAACTCCCTTCCTAACAGCACTGTGGGAGAACCTTCACCACACGGACTGCAGCGGTTCAAGAAGGCGGCTCACCACCACCTTCTCGAGGACAATTAGGGATGGGCAATAAATGCCCGCCTCGCCAGCGACTCCCACAACCCATGAACGAATTTTTTAAAAAGTACAGTTCGATAAGGTTGTGAAGAAGGTATACGGAATGCTCTCCGTTATTAGCCGAGGTATAGAATACAAAAGCAGGGATGTAATGATGGAACTGTATAAAACGCTGGTAAGGCCACAGCTAGAGTATTGTGCCCAGTTCTGGTCACCACATTACAGGAAGGACGTATTTGCTCTGGAGAGAGTGCAGAGAAGATTTACAAGAATGTTGCCAGGGCTTGAAAATTGCAGCTATGAGGAGAGATTGGATAGGCTGGGGTTGTGTTCCTTGGAGCAGAGGAGGCTGAGGGGAGACTTGATTGAGGTGTACAAAGTTATGAGGGGCCCAGATAGAGTAGACAGGAAGTACCTGTTTCCCCGAGTGGAGAGTTCCAGAACTCGGACGTAGATTTAAGCTGATTGGCGGAAGGATTAGAGGGGACATGAGGAAAAACTTTTTTATCCAGAGGGTGGTGGGTGTATGGAAGTCACTGCCCGAATTGGTGGTAGAGGCAGGGACCCTCAACTCTTCTAAAAGGTATCTGGACCTGCACCTAAAGTGCTGTAAGCTGCAGGGCTACGGACCGGGTGCTGGAAGGTGGGATTAGAATGGGCACCTGGTTGTTCTTCGAGCCGAAGCGGACAGGATAGGCCGAATGGCCCCCTTCTGTGCTGTATCTTTTCTATGGTTCTATGAGGACTGTGCGGTGGTCACTCCTACCAATACTGTCATGGACAGATGCATCTGCGACAGGTAAATTGGTGAGGATGAGGTCAAGTAGGTTTTTCTCTCGTGTTGGTTCGCTCACCACCTGCCGCAGGCCCAGTCTAGCAGCTATGTCCTTCAGGACTCGGCCAGCTCAGTCAGTAGTGGCGCAACCGAGCCACTCTTGGTGATGGACATTGAAGTCTCCCACCCAGAGTACATTCTGTGCCCTTGCTACCCTCAGTGCTTCCTCCAAGTGGTGTTCAACATGGAGGAGGACTGATTCATCAGCTGAGGGAGGGCAGTAGGTGTTAATCAACAGGAGGTTTCCTTGCCCATGTTTGACCTGATGCCATGAGAGTCAATGTTGAGGACTCCCAGGGCCACTCCCTCCTGACTGTATATCACTGTACCGCCACCTCTGGTGGGTCTGTCCTGCCGGTGGGACAGGACATACCCAGGGATGGTGATGGAAGAGTCTGATGGGACGTTGGCTGAAAGGTATGATTCTGTGGGTATGGCTATGTCAGGCTGTTGCATGATTAGTCTGTGGGACAGCTCTCCCAATTTTGTTACAAGTCCCCAGATGTTAGTGAGGAGGACTTTGCAGAGTCAACTGGGCTTGGTTTGCCCTTGTCGTGTCCGGGCCTAGTGGTCCGATGCCGGGTGGTCCGTCCGGCTTTATTCTTTTTCTGACTTTTTGTAGTGAGATTGTACAACTGAGTGGCTTGCTAGGCCATCTCAGAGGGCAATTAGGAATCAACCACATTGCTGTGGGTCTGGAGTCACATATAGGCCAGACCGGGTAAGGACGGCAGGTTTCCTCCCCTAAAGGACATTAGTGAACCAGATGGGTTTTTAACGACAGATTTTTATTTAATTATTTTAATTTAAATTCCCCAGCTGTTGTGGCGGGATTTGAATTTATTACTCCAGATTACTAGTCCAGTAACATAACCACTATGCTACCGAACCCTATAGTATGATGCAGGTGCCGTGTGACCCCCATCACGGCCATACATAGAATCAGAAAATTTACGGCACAGAAGGAGGCCATTCGGCCCATCATGTCTGCTGCCAGTCGAAAATGAGCCACCCATCCTACTCCCACTTTCCAGCTCTTGGTCCATAGCCCTGCTGGTCACAGCACTTCAGGTGCACATCCGGTGTGCAGTTCGCCCGCTGCGCAGTTTGGAGACACCAAACCTGGAAGCAAAGATAATTGCCTGCAATCAAGTTGCGAGCGCAGATTTAAACACGTTCACTTGACTTCTGGCTTCCCCACATGCAAATCCGCCCAGGCCCAGAGGCGGAGTTTCAGTATTCCAATCGTCTATTCTCGAGTCCAGTTGCACCATGGGCTTCATTCTGTAGAAAGCAGCCGAGGCAGCAAACAAAGTTGCAATGACCTGGGAATCAGCTCCTCAGAGAATCATAGAAGGTTATGGCACAGAAGGAGGCCATTCTGCACATCATGTCCGTGCCGGCCGTAAAAGAGCTATCCAGCCTACTCCCGCTATCCAGCACTTGGTCCGTAGCCCTGTAGGTCACGGCACTTCAAATGCACATCCAGGTACTTTTTAAATGAGTTGAGGGTTTCTGCCTCTCCCACCCTTTCAGGCAGTGAGTTCCAGACCCCCATCACCCTTTGGGTGAAAAAAATTTCTCCTCAACTCCCCACTGATCCTTCTACCAATTACTTTAAATCTATGCCCTCTGGTCACTGACCTTTCTGCTAAGGGAAATAGGTCCTCTCTATCCGCTCTATCTAGTCCCATCATAATTTTTTCTACAATTAAATCTCCCCTCAGCCTTTGTTCCAAAGAAAACAACCCCAGTCTATCCAATCTTTCCTCATAGCTAAAATTCTCCAGCCCTGGCAACATCCTCGTAAATCTCCTCCGCTCCCTCTCGAGTGCAATCACAACTTTCCTGTAATGTGGTGACCAGAACTGTACGCAGTACTCAAGCTGTGGCCTAACCAATGTTTTATACAGATCAACATAACCTCCCTGCTCTTATATTCTGTGCCTCGGCTAATAAAGGAAAGTATCCCATATGTCGTCTTAACCACCTTATCTACCTGTCCTGCTACCTTCAGGATTCTGTGGACATGCACTCCAAGGTCCCTCACTTCCTCTACACTTTTCAGTATCCTCCTCCCATTTATTGTTTATTCCCTTGCCTTGTTTGCTCTCCCCAAATGCATTACCTCACACTTCTCCGGATTGAATTCCATTTGCCACTTTTCTGCCCACCTGATCAGTCCACTGATATCTTCCTGCAGTCTACAGTTTTCCTCCTTACCATCAACCACACGGCCAATTTTTGTATCATCTGCAAACTTCTTAATCATGCCCCCTACATTTAAGTCCAAATTATTAATATTTCCCACAAAAAGCAAGGGACCTCATGCTGAGCCTTGTGGAACCCCACTGGAAACAGCCTTCCAGTCACAAAAACACCTGTTGACCTTTACCCTTTGCTTCCCTCCACTGAGCCAATTTTGGATTCAACTTGCCACTTTCCCTTTGTTCCCATTGGCTTGTACTTTTTTTTTCCAGTCTACTATGTGTGACCTTGTCAAAAGCCTTGCTAAAATTCACGTAGACCACATCAAACGTGCTACCCTCATCAACCCTCCTTGTTACCTCCACAGATGCTGTGCGACCCATCACGTTGATACAGATGCTGTGGTGATTCTGTATCCTTCTGACCCAATGCTGTACCATTGACACCATTTATTTTGACAGTTGAGCTGGTTTCACCCGTTCTTGTTTTTGTTTTGCAGCATCTGGAAATTTGCAAATCTGTCTGGATTGTGTCGAAGATTTCAAGGGCTGTTAATGAAAAAATTGTGCACGTGATTTTTGGTGAAACTATAAAGGCTGCCACTAATGGAGGAAGATGCCAGGACATTGCTTTTATCTGCACACAGACAGATGATCTGCAGCCGGGTGAATACATAAGGTCTGTTTGATTTAGTGAATGTAGACTGAAATTCCTGTTACATTTATCGTCTAACTTGGAGCCCCCCCATCCTGTGGTGCTGTCAGTTCCCTTCTTCCTTTCACGGCTGGGTTTCCTGAGTCCTGGGAAACAATCAAATTTAAATCAGGCTCCCAGTTGCACTGTGGAACCCCGATTTAAATATGCCTCTCCACGGCAGGACACTCACACGACATGAAACCCACCACCGTAAAAATGGCAGTGGGCACTTACACGGCTGGTTGGGATCATGATCCCCATTTTAAAATAGTATCCCCACCGCGACCCTCTCCCGCCATCATGGGGGTTTAATGTTGATGCCTTTGTATCAGTACACAACGTATCTGTTTAAAGACAGAAACAGTGACTGGGGAGGATTTTAGACCCCCCCCCCCCCACAATGGGCAGGAGGGGGTCGGGGGTGTAACAATTAAAAATTGTGGCGGTTTTATATCAGCGGGTTCTGAGATGTGCCTGTGTCCCTGAGATTTGCTTGAGGGGCCGGGGGATGAACTCCTGCTCCTCCTGGCCCACAAGCAGTGCAATAAAAAGCATTTAAATTCTTGATCCGGCTGCTCCCGTCTCCATTTCACTGCCGGGTTTTCCGAGCTCTGGGAAACCCGGCCAGCCAATGTTAAATTTAAAACCTGTTCAATGAGGACAGGAATGGTGTATCAGGACACGATGTTATGATTTGGGGTTTTTACTGCAGTTAATTTCTTCAGATTCAGTGTCTCAAACCACCCCACAGCTGGGGTCTCGCTCTCTACAAATCAGCATCTGCCCTCCCCTAATAATATCCAGGTAATTTGTAGTGAGCCCAAGGGTCCAACAGAAAACCCTTACCCTGTATTTCTGCTAGTGGCTCTATCACGTGCCCTCACGTAATCCTCAACTCCAGGAGGGGATAGAATAAACACTTCACTGTACCGTGGCTTAAAATCACTAAACAGCTTTAATACCAGCAAATGAATAGGTGAGTGGAAACAGTGACACCCAGCCGATTTACTGTAGTCACAGACTCAATTGTTGCCTAATTAGAAGGTAGAAAATAACCAATAGTTGCATCTGCTGTGTTAAACTCACCCATGGCTCTGTCGCTATGGTGCTCTCGCCTCTGAGTCAGGGGTTTGTGGGTTCAAGGCCCAGGACATAAGCACAGAGGGCCAGAAATTGCTGGGATGGCGCGTCTCACCATGAGACATGAGAGCGAGGTGATTTGGACTTTTTTCCTCAACCCTTCAGAGCGCTCTAAAATTGTGCAGCAAATTGCTGGAAATGCTAATTGATAACGGAGCAGCGATATCAACTGGAACCTCGTGACTGACTCGCCCAACGGTCTGTCTCCTTAAGCAATGAAAGAAACAACAACAGAGAAGGAAATAGGGTGAATTAGAGTCAAGTTAGACACAGGAAGAAAGGGAAAGAAAGAGAGTGGATTAAGAGAGAGAGGGGGGAAAAAAAAGACAGAAAGGAAAAGTAAGAAAAATAAATTAAGAAGAAGAGGACCTTGTTTCCCAGCTGTGTTTGGGAATTGTTGCATTGGTCCTTGAGGAGTTAATAATGAGTGAATGGCAGGGTAGGTGTGTGAAATGTACAAACATTCTTACTCGTGTACTGTATTCCAAAATTATTTTCTGGGCCTCGAAGGTTGAGTTTCATGTCAGGACACTATAAATCAGGTCATTAACAGGGTCCTTCGACATGAATGACCAGCCCGAAATGGCTGCAGCAAGATTAATTTGCATTAACGGCGCAAATCAGCAACTTCTTGATTTCAACGGAGAGGTTCACGGCGAGGGTGCAATTTTTTTATTTTTTGCAAGGTAACGGCGGAGAAATCGTCGAGAAATTTGTGGTGAATCGGAAATCACGGCCGACCTCTTCTTCACTACAAATTGCTGTTTTTTTACGAACTAATAATGACGAGCGCCATGAACACACCATTATTGTTCCAACAATTTCTGGCCCATAACCTAGGCCGACAGTACTGAGGGAGTGTTGCGCTGTTTGAGGTACCATCTTTCAAATGAAATGTTAAACCAGGATCCCAGGGCACTTTTTCAGAGAAGAGCAGGGTATTCTCCAGGTGTCCTGGCTAAAATTCCTCCCTCAACCAATACCACCAAAACCATTTATTTCATTGCTGGGACCCTGCTGTGCACAAATCGACTGTCCTTTGCCTTCAAAATAACAGTGACGACACTTCAAAGAGAGTAGTTCATTGGCTGTGAAGCACTTTGGGATGTTTGAAGGCTATGACGGCACCAGATAAATTTAAGACTTCCTTCCTTCCTTCCTTTCTCTCTCTCCACTATGAACTGGACCTGGCACAAATTGTTCATTGTTGACTTTGCATGGACGTCTCACTGGCTGAAGTATCTCGCTGCAATGGCTCCAAACAAACTGTTCAATTGGAGCAAGACGGGCTGAGATATTCTTCTCAAAATGAACTGAAACAAAGCAAATTTGTCCCTTAAATTCAAATAGAGCTGCCAATCAAACACATATTCAACCAAAACTCATAGGATGCTTGTATTTGAATGGTCGGGTCCCTCCCTCGGATACCAATTGCAGACAAAATAGGGGAGGACTTCCTTCTCATGCCTTTGTCCCCTCCCAACTCCATTACTGCAACACTCTTCTGGCCAATTTTCCTTCCTCCACTCTGCATTAACTACTCATCCAAAACTCTGCTGCCCATATTCTGTCCTGAACCAGGTCCCGATCAAGCTAAAATTCTCAACCTTCTGTTTAAATCTCTCCAAGGCCTTATCTCCTCCCTATCTCTGCAACCTTCTCGAGTTCTAGAACCCCCTCCTCCCCCGAACTCTCCTTTCTTCCAACTCTGGTCTCTTATGCACACCCCCCACCTCCCCTTTGCCCCACCATTGGCAGCTGTGACTTAAGCAGCCTTGGGCTCACTCTCTGGAATTCCCTCCTTAAACCTCTCTGCCTCTCCACCTCCCTCACATCCATTAGGGACCTGATCAGGAACCCACCTCTTTCACCAAGCTTTTGGTCACTCCTCCCAATCTTTTTCCTTACGCCTCTGTGAACCACCTTTGGACATTTTTCTATATGCAAGTTGCTGTTGTTGTGGACATCAAACATCCAGCTTTTGCCATGACCGACTGCGCCTTTTTAAAAATGAGAGGATCCACCCCAGGGAGCTGCCCAAGCATCTGTTTTTCACCAAAGCACCAGCCTATTAAACGTCTTTGCTCCATACCCCTTGTTACCCCGACCCAACACACATCTATCCATCTCAGTCTTGGAAATTTCAGTTGGCTGAATGCCTGCTGGCACCTGGGTAACATTCATTCATTTTCATGGCGGTTCAAGGCCTTTCACACTCTGAACTCTCATTGTAAAGGATAAAGTTACCCATAACCAACGCAGATATTTGTTAGGTAAGGGAATCAAGGGATGTGGAACAGAGGCGGGTCAATGGAATTGGGGTAGCCATGATCTAAATGAATGGCGGAACAGGCTCGAAGGGCAGAATGGTCTCCTCCTGTTCCTATGTTCCAGAGACCAGCCACTAGGAGAGAAATCATCTGTCTTCACCCCAAACAAGGAGGAACCCCTGGAACTCCTGGGGAGGCAAACAGGAGAAGCAGAGTGAGACAGGGAATTAGGAGGAGAGGAGCCAGCTGCAGGCTGGTCACAACATTCATCTTCTTGTATGCCTTGACCTGTCTGCACCAAAATCTGACACTAACACGCTGTGAATGTCAGCTCAGACCTTATAGTTCAGTGACAGAAGATATTAACCAAATCATACACTCTGACTTACAGCACTTCCTGTTCTATTATATCGAACTATGTGGAAATTACAGCACAGAAGCAGTCCATGTAGGTGTTTATCCTCCACAGGAGCAGGATCCTAATCTCGTGTCTGCTCTGTTCCCATATTCCTTCATTCCGATTATTCCCGTTCTTTCAACTCCACCCTCGTAGTGGTGTCACAGTTACAAACTGGAAGTGCAGCAAGAGGAACCTGACTCCATCAACCATGTGCTCATCCTGCTCACCAGCCCCGTCCTGGCATCTCACTCTTATAAGCACCAGCCTGGATACGCCCCACCCCAGGGACAGGGGGATGTGTTTAGCTCACATGAAGGGCACTTACAGTGTGGCACACAGAGCGTGACTGACCAGGAGGGCGCTTACAGTGTGGCACACAGAGCGTGACTGACCAGGAGGGCGATTCCAGTGTGGCACACATAGCGTGACTGACCAGGAGGGTGATTACAGTGTGGCACACAGAGCATGGCTGACCAGGAGGGCGATTACAGTGTGGCACACAGAGCGTGACTGACCAGGAGGGTGATTCCAGTGTGGCACACAGAGCGTGACTGACCAGGAGGGTGATTACAGTGTGGCACACAGAGCGTGACTGACCAGGAAGGTGATTCCAGTGTGGCACACAGAGCGTGACTGACCAGGAGGGCGATTACAGTGTGGCACACAGAGCGTGACTGACCAGGAGGGTGATTACAGTGTGGCACACAGAGCGTGGTTGACCAGGAGGGTGATTCCAGTGTGGCACACAGAGCATGGCTGACCAGGAGGGTGATTCCAGTGTGGCACACAGAGCGTGACTGACCAGGAGGAGCTGGGAGTGGAGGGTAAGCAGGCAGTTGTCGCTGGCCAGTATCCAGAAACAGCAGCTCTTGGCTGACGAGCCTTGGGCCTCAGCTCTCAGGATTGCTTGTTGAGCATCAAATACAAGTGCGGGCAGTGGACATGGTGTCCTAGCATGTGCTGCAGACGGTGGATCTTGTCCACCACCCACATCTGCAACATCACGAAGAACTGTGTGAAGCCAGACAGTCGACTCTCAAGCATGACGGTTCACGAAGGATATGCGGACCACAGGCCCAAGCCAAGGATCTATGGGTAGCTGGAGTTGTGGACTGCCAGCTGTGAGCACGTCCCTCGATGCCTGAGGTGCCAGCTGTGAGCACGTCCCTCGATGCCTGAGGTGCCAGCTGTGAGCACTTCCCTCGATGCCTGAGGTGCCAGCTGTGAGCACGTCCCTCGATGCCTGAGGTGCCAGCTGTGAGCACGTCCATCGACACCTGAGGTATCAGACTTGAAACTGCAATTTCTCAGGTCTGCGAAGGCTATGATTGGGACAATTTGAGCTGCTCTCCTTTGGCCCAACAGAGCCAGTGCCCAGCACTAATGGCCTGACAGATGTGGGCATGCATTATGACTCTGCCTCTCCGGACACTGACACGCGTGTAGTCTCCGTTCAGATGCCTGCACATGAAGGAGCAAGTTCCCAGAGCAGGCATAACCTTGCCACAGCAGAGGAGGCCCTACTGGCACCTCAGGAACCCAATGGCCCCACAGCAAAGCACCAGTCACCTACCTTACAATCTCGTGTCACTCCGAGCACCAAGTCGTGAACGGCTGGGCTCACGGGGATGCACCCTTGTAAGTACGAAGGGCAGAGATGGTGAGAAGCAATAGGATCATAGAAAATGTTTCCTTCATTGAAGTACTGTTTTCACAGAACTGAGTTGTGCAATTTTGTTTTTCATAACTGGCTGTAACATTGGGTCTACACAGTAAGAGAATGAATGAAATGGGCGCTGTGGTGGTGTCCAGGCATTCGGAAGGGAGAGGACATGACTGGATGTAATTGGCCTTCAGAGGGGGCCTTGAAGGAATGACAGTCGCCCTGTCGCGATTGAAGTGAAGCTGTCTCTGAGTGACTGTGACCTCAGTTGCCTTGTGGCTGCAGAAAGGGATGTACTGAATGACCTTCTCCTCAGTCAGGGACTCATCTTGATATCGAGCCGTTCGGGCTTGCCCACCCTTCCTCTTCCTCAATCAGAGCAGGAAGGATCAATCCTTTTCAGTTCTGGAGTTTGCAACATACTGTAACGATGTGGGAGACACTTGCAGGACTGTATTCAAGTTCTACCCTGGTCTGCTCACACATCTGGAGGGGAGTTTTAACCCCAAAGAATGTGTGGGTTGTGGTCGGGTGGGAGATAAAAATAATAGATATTTGAAGCAGGACCTCATCCCGGTTCCACTGCCCCCACTTCCGGGTTTAACCCAGATGTGTTTGGATGTGCGTAACAGACATCCACAAGTCCTGTCACCACTTAATGCCGACAGCCGGATTGTTACTGGGGCAATTTAGGTCATTTAAACTGTTGAGCTACTTAATTTTTTATGGATTCTGCTAGGGAAACGGATGTAACTTCTCCTGCATGGGTTTCCCATGACTTCTGAAACATGCCATTGAAACAGAGGCGAGATGCAGCCGAAGCTCATTTGGACCTTTAAACCAGTGATTGACACATTTCAATAAAAGGCCAGGTATTGCCGCTGGGTACTCAGTTCTCGCAGGCAGATGTTTGGCTGGGAGTTCTTTGTGTTTAGACTGAGAGTTCTTATATTCAGACAAATTTACCAACATTTTGGAGCCTCTCAAACTGACAACATCAGGATGTGGGGGGGCAATAGATTTATTCCACAGTTCATCAGAGGAGGACGCACAACACCATTCGCGGCAGGCACGGAGTGCCATTCTGGGACCTGCAGGTGCACAAGGCAGAGGTGTGCCACAGGGACCTGCAGAAGAGCAGTTAGGGGACCAACAAAGGGGCCAACGCCACAGGATGCACCACCCACATGAGAGGGTCTATAGACAGAGGCTGAGCTTCCTGGACCTCTCTGAGGAGCAGTGTCTACACAGGCTAAGATTGAGTCACGAGGTGGTCGCAGATATCTGCGCACTCCTTCGTGCAGAGCTGCTCCCAGATGGGCCTCGTGGCCACGCATTGCCCGTCGCAATTAAACTCACCACTGCCTTCAATTTCTGCACTTCCAGGTTCTTCCAGGGCGCCACCGGTGACATCTCCAGGGTCTCTCCGTCATCTGCACATAAGTGTATACGGCAGGACATGGATGGCTTGTTTGCCAAGGCATCCCACTATGTTAACTTTCCCTGTGACGACATCAGCCAGAATGAGTGGGAAGTGGGATTTGCCTCTGTGGCAGGCTTCCCACAGGTGCAGGACGCAATCGAATGCACACACGTGGCAATCCGAGGTCCTGTACGTGCACCAGGAGACTTCATAACCGGAAAGGGGTTTCACTCCATCAAAGCACAGCTGGTTTGTGACCAGACGAAGAGATTTCTGCAGGTGTGCGCCAGATTCCCTGGCAGCTGTCATGGTGCCTTCATTTTGCGCCAGTCAAATATTCCAGCCCTCTTCCAGACTGGAGACAGACTTAAGGGCTGGTTCATTGGAGACAAGGGATATCCCCTGCAAACATGGATCATGACACCTGTGAGGAGCCCCACCAACGAGGCGCAACACCGCTACAACCAGAGTCACAACCACCAGGTGTGTCACTGAGCAAGCCATAGGCATGTTAAAGATACATTTTAGGTCTTGTCAGTGAGGGTCTCCAGGATAATTGTGATGTGAGGGGGGGGGGGGCGCAAAGGGTGAGTAGTTGGAGCGCTTTGAGTGGCGTCCCCACTTCCATACCCCCTTTCACCATCATCCCTCTCCCGGGCCAGGCCCACGCCACTCCCACCACTCTGCTGGAGAGCAGCATGGTGACGATCAGTGACTCGTTGTGAGGCAATGGATATGGTATCTGTCATCCTGTTTAAGGTGGCAGACAAGTTGGCATCCAAAGTCTGCACGGCAGTGCATATACTCATTTGAGAGCCGTGCTTGAAGCTCAGTGGAGGCGGCCATTCTATCCATGCCAGACAGTCCCACATTTACCTGTGACATCACTTCATTAATGCCGGAGTTGGACTCCTCCTTTGTGGAGAGTGTGCATGGCACATTTTCCAGTACCTCGCAAAGGTGAATCTGTACCTCAATCATTCTCATTCTTGACGATGGCCCCCCGGGTTCAGCATCTGTGCCAAGCTGAGCAGAGCTTGGAGAGGAGTGCACCCACTGACGCAGACTCTCCACAGCTGCCCCTGCTACCAGTGTCTGCTCGTACCCACTTGTGACCTGTGACCCACCCGTTGACAACCCAACTATTTGTCTATCCGAAGTGTGAGTATCTGCTCTACTGCATGGCTATATGTCTGGTGACGGTGCGCCCTCAGAAGGAATGGGGTCCTCTGAGGAATCAATGTCATGCCTCTCTGCACATTCTTCTTGTAGGTGTGAAGGCCCTGGAAGACAAAAGACAGCAAAATGACTTAATCTCGGCACAATAACAATCTTGTCAATCTCCATACTCAGGCTTCTCATTCTTCAAGCAATGATTATATCAAGTCATTATCTTTGTGAAAGATGTTTTAAATTGTGTCACCAGCCATGTGAGCTTCCAGTCTCTCCACCTCCGTTTGAGAGGACTGCAGATATGCTACTTACCTCTATTCCTCCTCCGCCTCAGTTAGTTCCACAATCGGTGATGGTCCATCGCCAGTCCTCACCCTCTCTTGCGTTTTGCGCTCTTTTCTCCTGCTGAGTGTGACTGAAGATGCCGTATTCACCCGACAGATGCAGTGCATTGGATGAGGGTCACTGTCACACAGATGCATCACACTGAATCAGGATTGGGGGGAGTGAGTGTTGGGGAGGTGAACAAGTGGATGGAAAGTGAAGGACGTTTGCTGGTGACACTTAAGTGGGTGTGAGGACGAATCTTGTGATGGAGTACACTCGCCAAGACAAAGTGATGAAGGGGTGTGGGGCGGGGGGGTGTACACAACAACTTGGTGAATCTGCAAGTGTACTCACTTTTCCAGACCTGGTCAGGTCACTGAATTACTTTCTGCACAGCAGCCAAGATTTGGGCACCATGCTCCTGCTGCTCACCTCTTGTGCTACCTCCTTTTTGGTGACAGAACCAGGTTTCTTCCTGCCATCCCTTGGAAAAATAATCCCCCTCCTCACTCTCACTGCAGCCAGTAGCACGTCTAGGGAGGCATCAGTAAATCTAGGCACTGCCTTTGATCTCCTCGACTCCATTGCTCCATTCTCCTCCAAAATCCATATTTGAACTGGCCGTTTAAATACTGCAGTTCCGATTGCGTTATCCGGTGTGCAGCTCGCCCGCTGTGCAGTTTGGAGACGCCAAACCTGGAAGCAAAGATAATTGCCTGCAATCAAGTTGCGAGCGCAGATTTAAATACGTTCACTTGACTTCTGGCTACCCCACATGCAAATCCGCCCAGGCCCTGAGGCGGAGTTTCAGTATTCCAATGGTCTATTCTTTATAGTCTAGTTGCACCATGGGCTTCATTCTGTAGAAAGCAGCCAAGGCAGCAAACAAAGTTGCAATGACCTGGGAATCAGCTCCTCAGAGAATCATAGAAGGTTACGGCACAGTCTACTCTCAATCATCAGCAAAGTGATGGAAGGTGTCGTCGACAGTGCTATCTAGCGGCACTTACTCACCAATAACCCGCTCACCGATGCTCAGTTTGGGTTCCGCCAGGACCACTCAGCTCCAGACCTCATTACAGCCTTGGTCCAAACATGGACAAAAGAGCTGAATTCCAGAGGTGAAAGTGACTGCCCTTGACATCAAGGCAGCATTTGACCGTGTGGCACCAAGGAGCCCTAGTAAAATTGAAGTCAATGGGAATCAGGGGGAAAACTCTCCAGTGGCTGGAGTCATACATAAGAACATAAGAACATAAGAAATTGGAGCAGGAGTAGGCCAATCGGCCCCTCGAGCCTGCTCCGCCATTCAATAAGATCATGGCTGATCTGATCCCAACCACAAATCTAAAGAACACAAGAAGTCGGAGCAGGACCCGGCCACATAGCCCCTGGGCCCTCTCCGCCACCCACAGGGCATTGACCGATCCGAACTCAGCTTCATGTCCAATTTCCTGCCCGCTCCCCATAACCCCTAATTCCCTTTACTTCTAGGAAACTGTCTATTTCTGTTTTAAATTTATCTAATGATGTAGCTTCCACAGCTTCCTGGGGCAGCAAATTCCACAGACCTACCACCCTCTGAGTGAAGAAGTTTCTCCTCATCTCAGTTTTGAAAGAGCAGCCCCTTATTCTAAGATTATGCCCCCTAGTTCTAGTTTCACCCATCTTTGGGAACATCCTTACTGCATCCACCCGATCAAGACCCTTCACAATCTTATATGTTTCAATAAGATCGCCTCTCATTCTTCTGAACTCCAATGAGTAGAGTCCCAATCTACTCAACCTCTCCTCATATGTCCGCCCCCTCATCCCCGGGATTAACCGAGTGAACCTTCTTTGTACTGCCTCGAGAGCAAGTATGTCTTTTCTTAAGTATGGAGACCAAAACTGTATGCAGTATTCCAGGTGCGGTCTCACCAATACCTTATATAACTGCAGCAATACCTCCTTGTTTTTATATTCTATCCCCCTAGCAATAAAAGCCAACATTCCGTTGGCTTTCTTGATCACCTGCTGCACCTGCATACCAACTTTTTGATTTTCTTGCACTAGGACCCCCAGATCCCTTTGTACTGCAGTACTTTCCAGTCTCTCGCCATTAAGAAAATAACTTGCTCTCTGATTTTTCCTGCCAAAGTGCATAACCTCACATTTTCCAATATTATATTGCATCTGCCAAATCTCCGCCCACTCACCCAGCCTGTCTATATCCCCTTGCAGGTTTTTTATGTCCTCCTCACTCTCTACTTTCCCTCCCATGCACAAAGGAAGATGGTAGTGGTTGTTGGAGGCCAATCATCTCAGCCCCAGGACATTGCTGCAGGAGTTCCTCAGGGCAGTGTCCTAGGCCCAACCATCTTCAGCTGCTTCATTAATGACCTTCCCTTCATCATAAGGTCAGAAATGAGGATGTTTGCTGATGAGTGCACAGTGTTCAGTTCCATTCGCAACCCCTCAGATAATGAAGCAGTCCGTGCTCACATGCAGCAAGAGCTGGACAACATCCAGGCTTGGGCTGATAAGTGGCAAGTAACATTCACGCCAGACAAGTGCCATGCAATGACCTTCTCCAACAAGAGAGAGTCTAACCACCTCCCTTGACATTCAACAGCATTACCATCGCCGAATCCCCCACCATCAACATCCTGGGGTCACCATTGACCATTGACCATAAACTTAACTAGACCAGCCATATAAATACTGTGGCTACAAGAGCAGGTCAGAGGCTGAGTATTCTACTAATTACTTTAAATCTGTGACCCTTGGTCACTGACCCCTCTGCTAAGAGAAATAGGTCCTTCCTATCCACTCTATCTGGGCCCCTGACTCCCCAAAGCCTTTCCACCATCTACAAGGCACAAGTCAGGAGTGTGATGGAATACTCTCCACTTGCCTGGATGAGTGCAGCTCCAACAACACTCAAGAAGCTCGACACAATCCAGGTCAAAGCACCCCATCCACCACCCTAAACATTCACTCCCTTCACCACTGGCGCACTGTGACTGCAGTGTGTACCATCCACAGGATGCACTGCAGCAACTCGCCAAAGCTTCTTCGACAGCACCTCCCAAACCCGCGACCTCTACCACCTAGAAGGACAAGAGCAGCAGGCACATGGGGAGCAACACCACCTGCACGTTCCCCTCCAAGTCACACACCATCCCGACTTGGAAATATATCGCCGTTCCTTCATCGTCGCTGGGTCAAAATCCTGGAACTCCCTCCCTAACAGCACTGTGGGAGAACCTTCACCACACGGACTGCAGCGGTTCAAGAAGGGGACTCACCACCACCTTCTCAAGGGCAATTAGAGATGGGCAATAAATGCCAGCCTCGCCAGTGACGCCCACCTCCCATGAACAAATAAAAAAAAGAGGAGGCCATTCCGCCCATTGTGCTCGTGCTGGCCGAAAAAGAGCTATCCAGCTTACTCCCACTTTCCAGCACTTGGTCCGTAGCCCTGTAGGTTACGGCACTTCAAATGCACACCCAGGTAGTTTTTAAATGAGTTGAGGGTTTCTGTCTCCACCACTCTTTCAGGCAGTGAGTTCCAGACCCCCACCACCCTCTGGGTGAAAAAATGTCTCCTCAGCTCCCTCTAATCCTTCTACTAATTACTTTAAATCTGTGACCCTTGGTCACTGACCCCTCTGCTAAGAGAAATAGGTCCTTCCTATCCACTCTATCTGGGACCCTCATAATTTTATATACCTCAATTAAATCTCCCCTCAGCCTCCTTTGTTCCAATAAAAACAACCCCAGTCTATCCAATCTTTTCTCATAACTAAAATTCTCCAGCCCTGGCAACATCCTCATAAATCTCCTCTGTACCCTCTCTAGTGCAATCACATCTTTCCTGTAATGTGGTGACCAGAACTGTACACAGTACTCAAGCTGTGGCCGAACCAATGTTTTATACAGTTCCAGCATAACATCCCTGCTCTTATATTCTATGCCTCGGCTAATAAAGGAAAGTATTCCGTATGTCTTTTTAACCACCTTATCTACCTGTCCTGCTCCCTTCAGCGATCTGTGGACATGCACTCCAAACTCCCTTTTTTCCCTCTATATCTCTCAGTATCCTCCCATTTATTGTGTATTCCCTTGCCTTGTTTGCTCTCCCCAAATGCATTACCTCACACTTCTCTGGATTGAATTCCATTTGCTACTTTTCTGCCCACCTGACCAATCCATTGATATCTTCCTGCAGCTTTCCTCCTCACTATCAACCACACGGCCAATTTTTGTATCATCTGCAAACTTCTTGATCAAGTCCCCCCACATTCAAGTCGAAATCATTAATATATACCCACAAAAAGCAAGGGACCTCGTACTGAGCTGTGCGGAACCCCACTGGAAACAGCCTTCCAGTCACAAAAACACCCGTCGACCATTACCCTTTGTTTCCTGCCACTGAGCCAATTTTGGATCCAACTTGTCACTTTCCCTTGGATCCCATGGACTTTTTCTTTTTTGACTAGTCTGCCATGTGGGACTTTTTCAAAAGCCTTGCTGAAATCCATATACACTGGATCAAATGCACTATCCTCCTTGTTACCTGCTCAAAAAATTCAATCAAGTTAGTCAGACACGACCTTCCCTTAACAAATCCGTGCTGACTGTCTTTGATCAGTCCGTACCTTTCTAAATGATGATTTATCCTGTGTCTCAGAATTGATTCCAATAATTTGCCCACCACCGAGGTTAGACTGACTGGCCTGTAATTACTCGGTCTATCTCTTTCTCCCTTTTTAAACAATGGTACAATGTTAGCAGTCCTCCAATCCTCCGGCACCAGGCCTGTATCCAGTGAGGATTGGAAATGATGGACAGAACCTCCGCTATTTCCTCCCTTGCTTCTTTTAGCAGCCTGGGATACATTTCATCTGGGCCTGGCGATTTATCTCCTTTCAATCCCCTTAATACTTCCTCTCTCACTATGTTTATCCCATCCAATATTTCACACTCCTCCTCCTAAACTACAATCTCTGCATCGTCCCTCTCTTTTGTGAAGACAGACGCAAAGTATTCATTAAGAGCCAAACCCACATTCTATGATTCTATGAATCAGCTCCTGGTTCCGGGTCACTGTTCTGTGAGCTAAAACACTTCCATTATTGGGCTGTAATTTCCTGGGGCTGGGAAGAAAGGAAAATCTGCTGAACAAGCCCCGCCTACTCACTGTCATTTACGTGCAGGTAGGCGGGGCAATGTGTGGGTTTGTACATCTGCCCCAGGGAAGCAGAGGAAAATTTGGGCAATTACATTTTCGGGCAGCAACTCGGTGGAAGCCCTCCATCACATTTTCCTCCTTTCTCTGCCCTGCTGCCCATAAACAGGTGCCATTCAGCAGCAATACCTATTAATTTTTTCAATGTGTTTCTGTGATAGCTGAAGTCTGACAGACATAGTTGTCTACCAGACATACTGGGTGGGACATCCCACTTCAGCTTTCCTGGTGCACGCTGAGAGGGAATAATGGGAAAATCCGTACTCACAGCCCGTGATTTTCTGACCATTAAACTTAAAGGTGGGAAAATCAAGAGCAATGGGCTGTGAAGTTTCCTGCTCTCACTCCCACTGTGCACTAGGGATGCTAAAGTAGGAAATCCCAGCCACTGACATTATGATGGCTGAAAGAATCAGGTTCATCGTGCCTGTGCCGGCTCTTTGAAAGAGCTGTCCAATCAGTCCCATTCCCCCCCTCTTTCCCCATAGTCAGCAAATTTTTCCTCCAAGTATTTATCCAATTCTATTTTGAACATTATTATTGAATCTGCTTCCACCGCCCTTTCAGGCAGCGCATTCCAGATCATAACAGAATCTCTCCTCATCTTCCCTTCTGGCTCTTTTTCCAGTAACCTTAAATCTGTGTCCTCTGGTTACCGACCCTTCCTCCACTGTAAACAGTTTCTCCTTATTTACTCGATCTAAACCCTTCATGATTTTGAACGTCTCCGTTAAATTTCCCCTTAACATTCTCTGCTCGAAGGAGAACAATCCCAGCTTCTCCAGTCTCTCCACATAACTGAAGTCCCTCATCCCTGGTACCATTCTGATAAATCTCCTCTGCACCCTCTCTAAGGCCTTGACATCCTTCCTAAAGTGTGGTGCCCAGAATTGAACACAATACTCTGGTGATTTATAAAGCTTCTGTACTCTATGCCTCTTATAAGGTCAAGAATCCAATATGCTTTTTTATCAGTCTTCTCAACTTGCCCTGCCACCTTCAAAGATTTGTGTATGTGCACCCCCAGGTTCCTGCACCCCCTTTAAAATTGCACCATTTAGTTTATATTGCCTCTCCTCATTCTTCCTACCAAAATGCATCACTTCACACTTCTCTGCATTAAATTTCATCTGCCATGTATCTGCCCATTTCATCAGTCTGTCTCTGTCCTCCTGAAGTCTGTTACTATCCTCCACACAGTTTACTACATGTCCAAGTTTCGTGTAATCTGCAAACTTTGAAATTGTACCCTCTATACCCAAGTCTAGGTCATTAATATATATCAAAAAGAGCAGTGGTCCTAATACTGACCCCTGGGGAACACCACTGTACACTTCCCTCCGGTCTGAAAAATAACTGTTCACCACTACTCTCTGTTTCCTGTTCCTTAGCTATTTTCGTATCCACGCTACCACTGGCCCATTAATCCCACAGGCTTCAATTTTGCGAACAAGTCTATTATGTGGTTCTTTACAAAAAGTCTTTTGAGTCCATACACAAAACATCAACCACACTCCCCTCATCAACCTTCTCTGTTACTTCATCAAAGAACTCAATCAAGTTAGTCAAACACGATTTGCCTTTAACAAATCTGTGCTGACTGTCATTAATTCACCCATGTTTTTCCAAGTGACAATTAATTTTGTCCCGGATTATTGTCTCTCAAAGTTTCCCCACCACCGAGATTATGCTGACTGGCCTGTAATTGGCTGGTTTATCCCCCTCCCTTTTTTTGAACAGGGGTGCAACATTTGTAATCCTCCAGTCCTCCGGCACCGCCCTCATATCGCAGGACAATTGGATGAAAGAAAAAATAACTTACATTTATGTTGCACCATTTACAACCTCAGGACGCCCCAAAGCACTTTACAGCCAATGAAGTACTTTAAAAGTGTAGTCACTGATGTAAGGTTGGAAATGCAGCAGCCAATTTGCGCACAGCAAGATCCCACAAACAGCGATGTGATAATGACCAGATAATCTATTTTCGTGACGATGGTTGAGGATAAATATTGACCAAGACACTGGAGAGAACTCCACTGCTGATTCCTTGAATTGGGATGGGATCTTTTCTATCCATCTGAGAGGCAAATGGGGCTCAGTTTTACATCTCAGCTGAAAGAAGGCACCTCCAACACTCCAACAGTACTGCACTGGAGTATTAGCCAAGTTTTTGTCCTTAAATCTCTGGAGTGGGATTTGAACCCACAACTTTCTGACTCAGAGGCGAGAGTGCTACCCACTGAGCCAAGACAGAAAAATGTCAGACACATGATTAATGTCCCATCACTGATACATTCTGATTTCCTTTTTCAGGGAGCATGGTATCACTGCTGAAGAAATGAACAAATTTGTAAGTGAATATTAGACAAACTTTTACAATGATTCATACCCTGAGCACGGAGAGCAGTGTCAGATTGTTTCTTTTATTTCCATGACCCACCTCTTCGTACAGATTGAGGACGATTTGTCGGACCCCAGTGAAAACAAGAAACGATATTGCGTGCTGCATCGAAATGATAAAGTAAAGAAAGCTATGAAAGTACAATGTAAAAATAAGTGGAAAAGAATTATGGTAAGTGTAATCCCTCAGGCGTTTCCGCCCAGTGCTAACCCTGCCGATCTGATCAGCTCACAACCGAAGGAAAGAAATCACAAACAGAGAAACAGAGAGAGGCATCCCACAGTTGGCATCTACCCGACAATGTGGAAAATTGCCCAGGTATGTCCTGTCCACAAAAAGCAGGACAAATCCAATCCGGCCAATTACCGCCCCATCAGTCTACTCTCAATCATCAGCAAAGTGATGGAAGGTGTCGTCGACAGTGCTATCAAGCGGCACTTACTTAACAATAACCTGCTCACCGATGCTCAGTTTGGGTTCTGCCAGGACCACTCGACTCCAAACCTCATTACAGCCTTGGTCCAAACAAGGACAAAAGAGCTGAATTCCAGAGGTGAGGTGAGAGTGACTGCCCTTGACATCAACGCAGCATTTGACCGAGTATGGCACCAAGGAGCCCGAGTAAAATTGAAGTTAATGGGAATCATGGGGAAAACTCTCCAGTGGCTGGAGTCATACCTAGCACAAAGGAAGATGGTAGTGGTTGTTGGAGGCCAATCATCTCAGCCCCAGGACATTGCTGCAGGAGTTCCTCAGGGCAGTGTCCTAGGCCCAACCATCTTCAGCTGCTTCATCAATGACCTTCCCTCCATCATAAGGTCAGAAATGGGGATGTTCTCTGATGATTGCACAGTGTTCAGTTCCATTCGCAACCCCTCAAATAATGAAGCAGTCCGAACCCGCGTGCAGCAAGACCTGGACAACATCCAGGCTTGGGCTGATAAGTGGCAAGTAACATTCGCACCAGACAAGTGCCAGGCAATGACCTTCTCCAACAAGAGAGAGTCTAACCACCTCCCCTTGACATTCAACGGTATTACCATCGTCGAATCCCCCACCATCAACATCCTGTGGGTCACCATTTACCAGAAACTTAACTGGACCAGCCATATAAATACTGTGGCTACAAGAGCAGGTCAGAGGCTGGGTATTCTGCGGCGAGTGACTCACCTCCTGACTCCCCAAAGCCTTTCCACCATCTGCAAGGCACAAGTCAGGAGTGTGATGGAATACTCTCCACATGCCTGGATGAGTGCAGCTCCAACAACACTCAAGAAGCTCAAAACCATCCAGGGCGAAGCAGCCCGCTTGATTGGCACCCCATCCACCACCCTAAACATTCAGTCCCTTCACCACCAGCGCACTGTGGCTGCAGTGTGTACCATCCACAGGATGCACTGCAGCAACTTGCCAAGGCTTCTTCGACAGCGCCTCCCAAACCCACGAACTCTACCACCTAGAAGGACAAAAGCAACAGGCACATGGGGAACAATACCACCTACATGTTCCCCTCCAAGTCACACACCATCCTGACTTGGAAATATATCGCCGTTCCTTCCTCGTCGCTGGGTCAAAATCCTGGAACTCTCTTCCTAACAGCACTGTGGGAGAACCTTCACCACACGGACTGCAGCGGTTCAAGAAGGCTCACCACCACCTTCTCAAGGGCAATTAAGGATGAGCAATCAATGCTGGCCTCGCCTGCGATGTCCACATCCCATGAACAAATTTTTTAAAAAGTTACTGCAGAAAGCTCCTCCGCCACAATGAACTTCACAGCAACTCACAGGGTATGATACACTGAGCACGGTATATACAGGTCAGAATCTGATACACTGAGCACGGTATATACAGGTCAGTATCTGATACACTGAGCACGGTATATACAGGTCAGTATCTGATACACTGAGCACGGTATATACAGGTCAGTATCTGATACACTGAGCATGGTATATACAGGTCAGAATGTGATACACTGAGCACGGTATATACAGGTCAGCATCTGATACACTGAGCATGGTATATACAGGTCAGAATCTGATACACTGAGCACGGTATATACAGGTCAGAATCTGATACACTGAGCATGGTATATACAGGTCAGAATGTGATACACTGAGCACGGTATATACAGGTCAGAATGTGATACACTGAGCACGGTAGATACAGGACAGAGTGCGATATACTGAGCACAGTATATACAGGACAGAGTGTGATACCCTGAGCACGATATATACAGGACAGAGTGTGATACCCTGAGCACGGTATATACAGGACAGAGTGCGATACCCTGAGCACGATATATACAGGACAGAGTGCGATACCCTGAGCACAGTATATACAGGACAGAGTGCGATACCCTGAGCACAGTATATACAGGACAGAGTGCGATACCCTGAGCATGATATATACAGGACAGAGTGTGATACCCTGAGCACGATATATACAGGACAGAGTGTGATACCCTGAGCACGGTATATACAGGACAGAGTGTGATACCCTGAGCACAGTATATACAGGACAGAGTGTGATACCCTGAGCACAGTATATACAGGACAGAGTGCGATACCCTGAGCACAGTATATACAGGACAGAGTGCGATACCCTGAGCACGGTATATACAGGACAGAGTGTGATACCCTGAGCACGGTATATAAGAACATAAGAAATAGGAGCAGGAGTAGGCCAATCGGCCCCTCGAGCCTGCTCCGCCATTCAATAAGATCATGGCTGATCTGATCCGAACCTCAAATCTAAATTCATGTCCAATTTCCTGCCCGCTCCCCGTAACCCCTAATTCCCTTTACTTCTAGGAAACTGTCTATTTCTGTTTTAAATTTATTTAATGATGTAGCTTCCACAGCTTCCTGGGGCAGCAAATTCCACAGACCGACTACCCTCTGAGTGAAGAAGTTTCTCCTCATCTCAGTTTTGAAAGAGCAGCCCCTTATTCTAAGATTATGCCCCCTAGTTCTAGTTTCACCCATCCTTGGGAACATCCTTACCGCATCCACCCGATCAAGCCCCTTCACAATCTTATATGTTTCAATAAGATCGCCTCTCATTCTTCTGAACTCCAATGAGTAAAGTTCCAATCTACTCAACCTCTCCTCATATGTCCGCCCCCTCATCCCCGGGATTAACCGAGTGAACCTTCTTTGTACTGCCTCGAGAGCAAGTATGTCTTTTCTTAAGTATGGAGACCAAAACTGTATGCAGTATTCCAGGTGCGGTCTCACCAATACCTTATATAACTGCAGCAATACCTCCCTGTTTTTATATTCTATCCCCCTAGCAATAAAAGCCAACATTCCGTTGGCCTTCTTGATCACCTGCTGCACCTGCATACTAACTTTTTGATCTTCTTGCACTAGGACCCCCAGATCCCTTTGTACTTGTACTGCAGTACTTTCCAGTTTCTCACCATTAAGATAATAACTTGCTCTCTGATTTTTCCTGCCAAAGTGCATAACCTCACATTTTCCAATATTGTATTGCATATATACAGGACAGAGTGTGATACCCTGAGCACGGTATATACAGGACAGAGTGTGATACCCTGAGCACAGTATATACAGGGCAGAGTGCGATACCCTGAGCACTGTATATACAGGACAGAGTGTGATACCCTGAGCACTGTATATCCAGGAGAGAATGTGATATACTGAGCACGGTATATACAGGACAGAGTGTGATACCCTGAGCACGGTATATAGAGGACAGAGTGTGATACCCTGAGCACTGTATATACAGGACAGAGTGTGATATACTGAGCATGGTATATGCAGGACAGAGTGTAATACTCTGAGCACTGTATATACAAGCAGAGTGTAATACCCTGAGCACAGTATATACAGGACAGAGTGCGATAAGCTGAGCACGGTATATACAGGACAGAGTGTGATACCCTGAGCATGGTATATACAGGACAGAGTGTAATACCCTGAGCACAGTATATACAGGACAGATTGCGATAACCTGAGCACGGTATATACAGGACAGAGTGTGATACCCTGAGCATGGTATATACAGGACAGAGTGTAATACTCTGAGCACTGTATATACAAGCAGAGTGTGATACACTGAGCACGGTGTATACAGGACAGAGTGTGATATACTGAGCACAGTATATACAGGACAGAGTGCGATACCCTGAGCACGGTATATACAGGACAGAGTGTGATACCCTGAGCATGGTATATACAGGACAGAGTGTAATACTCTGAGCACTGTATATACAAGCAGAGTGTGATACACTGAGCACGGTGTATACAGGACAGAGTGTGATATACTGAGCACAGTATATACAGGACAGAGTGCGATACCCTGAGCACGGTATATACAGGACAGAGTGTGATACCCTGAGCATGGTATATACAGGACAGAGTGTGATACCCTGAGCACGGTATATACAGGACAGAGTGTGATATACTGAGCATGGTATATACAGGACAGAGTGTGATACCCTGAGCACGGTATATACAGGACAGAGTGTGATATACTGAGCATGGTATATACAGGACAGAGTGTGATACCCTGAGCACGATATATACAGGACAGAGTGCGATACCCTGAGCACGATATATACAGAGCAGAGTGTAATACTCTGAGTGCTGTATATAGAAAGATAGAAAACATAGAAAATAGGAGCAAGAGTAGGCCATTCGGCCCTTCAGGCCTGCTCCGCCATTCAAAATGATGGCTGATCGTCTAACTCAGTATCCTGTTCCCGCTTTTTTCCCCATATCCCTTGATCCCTTTAGCATTAAGAAATATATCAATCTCCTTCTTGAATACATCTAATGACTTGGCCTCCACTGCCTTCTGTGGTAGAGAATTCCACAGGTTCACCACCCTCTGAGTGAAGAAATTTCTCCTCATCTCGGTGCTAAATGGCATACCCCAAATGCTGAGACTGTGACCCCTGGTTCTGGACTTCCCAGCCATCGAGAACATCCTCCCTGTATCTAGTCTGTCTGGTCCTGTTAGAATTTTATATGTTTCGATGAGATCACCTCTCATTCTTCTAAACTCTAGTGAATATAGGCCTAGTCGACCCAATCTCTCCTTATACGTCAATCCTGCCATCCCAGGAATCGGTCTGGTAAACCTTTGTGGCACTCCCTCCATGGCAAGGACATCCTTCCTCAGATAAGGAGACCAAAGCTCCACACAATACTCCAGATGTGGTCTCACCAAGGCTCTGTATAACTGCAGTAAGACATCCCTGCTCCTGTACTCAAATCCTTTTGCAATGAAGGCCAACATACCATTCGCCTTCCGAACTGCTTGCTGCACCTGAATGCTCGCTTTCAGCGACTGGTATACAAGGACACCCAGGTCTCATTGCACCTCCCCTTTTTCCAATCTATCACCATTCAGATAATAATCTGCCTTTCTGTTTTTACAATCAAAATGGATAACCTCCCATTTATCCACATTATACTGCATCTGCCATGTTCTTGCCCACTCACCCAACTTATCTAAATCACATTGGAGCCTCTTTGCATCCTCCTCACAGCTCACATTCCATCCCAGCTTCGTGTCGTCTGCAAACTTGGAAATGTGACATTCAGTTCCCTCATCCAAATCATTGATATATATTGTGAATAGCTGGGGCCCAAGCACTGATCCCTGCGGTACCCCCCTAGTCACTGCCTGCCACCCAGAAAAGGACCCGTTTATTCCTACTCTCTGTTTCCTGTCTGTTAACCAATTCTCAATCCATGCCAGTATATTCCCCCCAATCCCATGTGCTTTAATTTTGCACACTGACCTCTTGTGTGGGACCTTATCAGAAGCCTTTTGAAAATCCAAATACACCATATCCACTGGTTCTCCCCTATCTATTCTACTAGTTACATCCTCAAAAAACTCCAGTAGATTTGTTAAACATGATTTTCCTTTCATAAACCCTTGCTGACTTTGTCCAATCCTGTTAATGCCCTCCAAGTGATATCAGGTAGATTATCAGGTCCTGCGGATTTGTCAGCCTTTAGCCCCATTAATTTCCCTAGCACTATTTTTTTTACTAATACTGGTTTCCTTCAGTTCCTCCCTCTCACTAGACCCTTGGTTCCCGAACATTTCTGGGAGATTATTTGTGAAGACAGAACCAAAGTATGCGTTTAATTGTTCTGCCATTTCTTTGTTCCCCATTATACTTTCTCCCATTTCTGACTGTAAGGGACCTACATTTGTCTTCACTAATCTTTTTCTCTTGACATATTTATAGAAGCTTTTACAGTCAGTTTTTATGTTCCCTGCTAGTTTACTCTCATGCTCTATTTTTCCCCTCTTAATCAATTTCTTTGTCCTCCTTTGCTGAATTCTGGACTGCTCCCAATCCTCAGGCTTGCCGTTTTTTCTGGCAATTTTATATGCCTCCTCTTTGGATCTAATACTATCCCTATTTTCTTTTGTAATCCACGGTTGAGCCACTTTTCCTGTTTTATTTTTACGTCAGACAGGAATGAATAATTGTTGTAATTCCTGCACACGTTCTTTAAATATTAGCCATTGCCTATCCACCGTCATCCCTTTTAGTAAAGTTCCCCAATCTATCATAGCCAACTCGCACCTCATACTTTTGTAATTTCCTTTATTTAGATTCAGGACCCTAATTTCGGATTCAACTACTTCACTCTCCATCTTAATGAGGAATTCTATCATGTTATGGTCGCTGTTCCCTAAGGGACCCCGCACAACAAGATTGTTAATTTATTCTTTCTCATTGCACAATACCCAGTCTAGGATCGCCTGTTCTCTAGTTGGTTCCTTAACATATTGTTCTAGAAAACCATCACGTACACACTCCAGGAATTCCTCCCCCACAGTATTATTGCTAATTTGGTTTGACCAATCTATATGTGGATTAAAGTCACCCATGATTATAGTTGCACCCTTCTTGCATGCGTCTCTAATTTCTTATTTAATGCCCTCCCCTACATCTCCACTACTGTTTGGGGACCCAGAGACAACCCCCACCAACGTTTTCTGCCCCTTGGTGTTTCTTAGCTCCACCCATACAGATTCCACAACGTGATTTTCCGAGCCAATATCCTTCCTCACTATTGCATTGATTTCCTCCTTTACTAACAACTCTACCCCACCTCCTTTCCCTTTTTGCCTGTCCTTCCTAAATATTGAATACCCCTGGATGTTCAGTTCCCATCCTTGGTCACCCTGCAGCCATGTCTCCGTAATCGCAACTATATCATAACTATTAATATCTATCTGCGCTGTTAATTCATCTACCTTATTGCGAATGCTCCGCACATTTAGACACAATGCCTTTCAACTTGTCTTTTTAAGATTGCTAGTCATCTTAGTTTTATTTTGCACTATGGCCCTATTTATTTTTCGCCCTTGTTTTCTCTACCTTCCACTATTGCTTCTTCCCTTTCTGTCTTTTGTTTCTATCATTGTTTCCCCCTCCTCTGCCTCCCTGCTCAAGTTCCCATCCCCCTGCCATTCGAGTTTCAACCTTCCCCAACAGCACTAGCAAACACCCCCTCGAGGACATCGGTCCCGGTCCTGCTCAGGTGTAACCCATCCCGCTTGTACAGGTCCCACCTTCCCCAGAACCGGTCCCAATGTCCCAGGAATCTAAATCCCTCCCTCCTACAACATCCCTGCAACCATGCATTCATTTGGTCTGTTCTATCCTGGTCTGTTCTGAGATCACTACCTTTGAGGTCCTGCTTTCTAATTTATCTCCTAACTCCTTAAATTCATCTTGCAGGACCTCATCTCTTTTTTTACCTATGTCGTTGGTACCGAAATGGACCACGACTACTGGCTGTTCACCCTCCCCCTCCAGAATGCCCTGCAGCCGCTCCGTGACATCCTTGACCCTAGCACCAGGGAGGCAACACACCATCCTAGAGTCACGTTTGCAGTCGCAGAAACGCCTATCTGTTCCCCTTACAATTGAATCCCCTATCACTATAGCCCTGTCACTCTTATTCCTCCCCTCCTGTGCAGCAGAGCCACTTGTGGTGCCACGAACTTGGCTCTTGCTGCATTCCCCTGACACGTCATCTCCCCCAAGACAGAGTGTGATACCTTGTATGGTGTATATACAGCGCAGATTTTGATATGCTGAGTGCTGTGTATATAGGGCAGAATGTGATATGATGAGTGCTTTTTTAAAAAAAATTTCATTCATGGGATGTGGACATCGCTGGCAAGGCTGGCATTTATTGCCCATCCCAAACTGCCCTTGAGAAGGTGGTGGTGAGCCGCCTTCTTGAACCGCTGCAGTCCGTGTGGTGAAGGTTCTCCCACAGTGCTGTTAAGAAGGGAGTTCCAGGATTTTGACCCAGCAATGATGAAGGAACGGCGATATATTTCCAAGTCGGGATGGTGTGTGACTTGGAGGGAAACGTGCAGGTGGTGTTGTTCCCATGTGCCTGCTGCTCTTGTCCTTCTAGGTGGTAGAGGTCATGGGTTTAGGAGGTGCTGTCAAAGAAGCCTTGGCGAGTTGCTGCAGTGCATCCTGTGGATGGTACACACTGCATTCACGGTGCACCGGTGGTGGAGGTTCTGCCTGTATATACAGTGCTCTGAGTATTGCACTCTGCCTGTATATACAGTGCTCAGGGTATCACACTCTGCCTGTATATACAGTGCTCAGGGTATTACACTCTTCCTGTATATACAATGCTCAGGGTATCACACTCTGCCTGTATATACAGTGCTCTGAGTATTACACTCTGCCTGTATATACAATGCTCAGGGTATCACACTCTGCCTGTACGCACAGTGCTCTGAGTATTACACTCTGCCTGTATATACAGTGCTCTGAGTATTACACTCTGCCTGTATATACAGTGCTCAGGGTATCACACTCTGCCTGTATATACAGTGCTCAGGGTATCACACTCTTCCTGTATAGGGGATTCGGCGATGCTAATGCCATTGAATATCCAGGGGAGGTGGTTAGACTCTCTCTTGTTGGAGATGGTCATTGTCTGGCACTTGTCTGGTGCGAATGTTACTTGCCACTTATCAGCCCAAGCCTGGATGTTGTCCAGGTCTTGCTGCATGCGGGCACGACTGCTTTATTATCTGAAGGGTTGCGAATGGAACTGAACACTGTGCAATCATCAGCGAAATCCCCACTTCTAATCTTATGATGAAGGGAATGTCATTGATGAAGCAACGGAAGGTGATTGGGCCTAGGACACTGCCCTGAGGAACTCCTGCGGCGATGTACAGGGTCGAGTGTGATACCCTTGGCACTGTATGTACTGGCAGAGTGTCATACCCAGAACACTTTATACACAGGACATAATGTGATATCCTGAGCACTGTATTTGCATGGCAGAGTTTGATACCTTGAATGCTACAAAGAATTACAAAGAATGTACAGAACAGAAACATGCCATTCAGCCCAACAAGTACATGCCTGCATTTATGCTCCACATGAGCCTCCTCCCTCCCTACTTCATCTAACCCCATCACCATATCCTTCAATTCCTTTCTCCCTTATGTATTTATCTCGCTTCCCCTTAAATGTATCTACACTAGTCGCCTCAACCACTCCATGTTGGAGCGAGTTCCACATTCTAATCACTCTCTGGGTAAAGAAGTTTCTCCTGAATTCCCTATTGAATTTATTAGTGACTATTTTATATTATGGCCCCTAGTTCTGGTCTCCCCCAAAAGTGAAAACATCTTCTCTACGTCTACCCTATCAAACCCTTTCATAATCTTAAAGACCTCTATCAGGTCACCCCTCAGTCTTCTCTTTTGTTGAAAAACGAGCCCCGTCCTGCTCAATCTTTTCTGATAGGTATAACCTCTCAGTTCTGGTATCATCCTAGTAAATTTTTTTTGCACCTTCTCCAGTGCCTCTATATCCTTTTTATAAGATGGAGACCGGAACTGTTCACAGTACTCCCAAGTGTGGTCTCACCAAGGTTCTATACAAGTTTAACATAACTTCTCTGCTTTTCAATTCGATCCCTCCAGAAATGAACCCCAGAGCTTGATTTGCCTTTTTATGGCCTCATTAACCTGCGTCGCTGCTTTTAGTGATTTGTGCATCTCTACCCCGAGATCCCTCTGCTCCTCTACCCCGTTAGGCTGTTGCTGTAGAATGCTGTATATACAGGACAGAGTGAGATACCTTATGCGGTGTATATACATGGCAACGTGTGATCCCCTGAGCCCTGTGCCCTAACTGCTGAATACAGCGTAGACCATGATACGCAGAGCAGTAGGGCAGAGTGTGATAGCTGTGCACTGTATATACAGGGTCCGGGGATGAGCCTCCAGGAGTTGGACTCCGATGCTGTGTGGCTGCATCGGCAGCGCCCACTGCCAAGGACCCCAAAAACGTGGGTCAACGATGGCCAGACCATGGCAATGTCGGGTCTCCTCCTGCGAAGTGGCAGATTGTGGCTCCAGTGGGCCTGTGTGTCAGTGAACCACTTTAAAAATGTTCAAACAAAATTTCCTTCCCATTTTTCAGGGGTCCAGCCCCTGACCCCTGCCGGGATTCCTTCCCCATTGGGGCCCACTTGCACTTTTCCGGAGGCTGATATCCCTCATCTCACTGGACATACCAGATTCCAAACTTACAATGGATCCCACTGAGGTCAAGGAAATGGGGGCTCCAGGTGGAGGGTGTTGACGCTCCCTCCATGTCAGTGTCTGTGTTTGGGCAGCAGAAGTTCCAGTATAAGGTCCGAGCCCCCCCAGCATACACAGGCCCAGCAGAGTTTGTGACTATTCCCGTGGAGTCCTGCTGGAGTTATGGCGGCAATGTGCCAGAACGGCCGAGCCATTTGAGGGCAATTAAATTGGAAGAAAATCAATAAAGTTTCACAAAGAGAATTGAACTTCCAGCTTAAAGTCGGCATGAGATTCCTGACCATTGCGTCCATCCCTAATTATTGAACATGGGAGGGGCTTAAACTGAAAACACTTTCATCTCAAATGTTTATTTTTCAGAGAAAGCAGTCTGCAGAATTAGAATTTTCAGAAGATGATCTCTACGTCTTCACCGTGAGCTCTGCACAATATTGGAAGTCACCCTCCAGTGATTCAGAAACAGGTTTGTGTGGGCTCCCTGTGTAGATTACTACAGGTTTAGGAGGAACATGATGGCTGGGCATCCATGTAACCGTTAGCAACAGAGTATTCATCAAACAGCACTAGATGGACATTCATAGTAATTATATGGACAGTGGGTGGACATTCACTGCACTTAAATGGAGAATGGATAGAAATTTAACGCACTTTTCAGGACAAAGAATGGACATTGACTGCACTTCTAGGGAGAATGGAGGGACATTCACAGCACTTCTCTGGGCAATGCATGGACATTCACTGCACTTATTTGGACATTGGATGGACAATCACTGCACATACCTTGACAAGGGATGGACATCCACAGCACTTAGATTGACAATGGATGGACATACAGTGCACTTATTTGGACAATGGATGGACAGTAACTGCATTTATATGGACAATGGATGGACATTTGCAGCAGTTATCTGGCCAGTATATGGACATTCACTGCACATGTGGGGAAAGGATGGATATTCACCACGATTAGATGGACACTGGATGAACATTCACAACACTGTCTCTAGCTTTTCAAATCTGTTTAAAAGGGTGAAGGGCTTATCCGCAGTTTGGCGAGCCAGTCAGGAGCTAAGACTAGTCGCTGTTTGAACATTGAATTGGTGTGGGATAGCCCTGATTTGATAAGACCCTTACAGTAGTAGAAGTGATCAAGTTGTTCCTCTCGGATATTTGAACAATGAATAAATTAGAGGAGTATGTAGCCTGGCATGGTGGTGAACCCCTAAAGATTGGAGATTGAGTGGGTAAAACAAACCCCCAAGCGAGTTAGTGAAGATACTCGAGAAGGATTTTTTGAGCAAACCCGAGAAGGACAGGACGAAATCTGCCATAATACAAGGATTGTTTTCTGTGGTCAGAACTCTGTCTGATACAAATAAAGGTATAAAGGAGAAGTGTAAGAGGTTGAAAGACGTCTCTAAGAAGGAACAGGGGGAGAAGCAGCAATTGTTAGAGCATCTTACATTAACTAGGGCAAACAATATTACCTGTGCGGAGGCTTTGATGGAGAGAAGTCAAAGATGTGAGGTATTGGAACGAAACGTACTTGAATTACAGAATAATGTGAGTGAGGTCGAATTAGATGACCTGAAGAGTAGCTTTAGACAAAGATACAAACCCGACAGGAATTAGGGCCAAGGGGCTCACAACACATGGTTGCAGTTTTAGATGCCGAGCCTGTCTCGATAAAGGATATTACCAACAGCCCGATCACTATCCCTCGACCCCCTCTTTATATTCACTATTGCTGTCACACTTACATCCCTCAGCCCCTCCATTCTCTGGAAGTAGGCCGCCCAGCATTTGCGTTGAGCCTGTTACCGTTACTGCCTCTACACTCAGTCGGCAGGGCGCTCAGGTAGATGATGGCGATGTTACCAGACAGACCACCACCGTAACCCGTCCCTTAAGCCTGAGGAAGTACTATGTTTATAAAAGAATTAGGCCCCTTTCCACACAGTAAGGTATTGACGACCAGATCGACTGGCTGCACCGGCTTAATAGTTTGAGACTTGCTAATATCCTCAGCACGAGTGACGCCAAGCGGTTTATCGAGAAGGGTGCGGGTACGCACTGACAGGAATTATTTAGCCCTAGTTAGGCGAGTGATACTCTGAGAGACTGGGTCCAATAAGGAGATTATAGTATCGAATCATAGAAAGGTTACAGCACGGAAGGAGACCATTCGGCCCATCGAGTCCGTGATAACTCTCTGCAAGAGCAATCCAGCCAGTCCCACTCCCCCACCCTATCCCCGTAGTCCTGTGATTTTTTTTTCCTTTTAAGTACTTATCCAGTTCCCTTTTGAAGGCCATGATTGAATCTGCCTCCACCACCCCCTCGGGCAGTGCATTCCAGATCCTAACCACTCGCAGTGTAAAAACTTTATCCTCATGTCGCCTTTGCTTCTTTTGCCAATCACCTTAAATCTACGTCCTCTGGTTCTTGACTCCTCCGCCAATGGGAACAGTTTCTCTCTATCTACTCTGTCCAGACTGTTCATGATTTTAAATACCTCGATCAAATCTCTTCTCAACCGTCTCCGTTCCAAAGAGAACAACCCCAGCTTCTCCAGTCTATGCACGTAACTGAAGTCCATCATCCCTGGAATCATTCTAGTAAATTTCCTCTGCACCCTTTCTAAGGCCTTCACATCCTTCCTAAAGTGCGGTGCCCAGAACTGGACACAATACTCCAGTTGTGGTCGAACCAGTGTTTTATAAAGGTTCATCATAACCTTCTTGCTTTTGTACTCTATGCCTCTATTTATAAAGCCCAGGATCCCATATGCTTTTTTAACTGCTTTCTCAACCTGCCTGCCACCTTCAATAATTTGTGTACATAAACCCCCAGATCTCCCTGTTCCTGCTCCCCTTTTAGAATTGTGCCCTTTAGTTTATATTGCCTCTCCTCATTCTTCCTTCCGGAATATATCACCACACTTTTCTGCGTTAAATTTCATCTGCCATGTGTCCGCCCATTCCACCAGCCTGTCTATATCCTTTTGAAGTCTATCACTATCCTCCTCACTGTTCACTACACTTCCAAGTTTTGTGTCATCTGCGGTATTGCTCAGACAAGTAATGAGAACCCCCACTTACATAATGACTGCCTGTGGTTTACTTGGTCCCTCTACCACCATGGCAATAAGGACAATCCTCAGTATACCGGCCTCTAGTTGGAGGGTATGAGACCCGAAATTAAGGGCCAGGTTAAGGTTGCCTGGCAGAGGGGTGGAATCCATGTTGACCTCCTTGAAAGGGCAAGCGCCATTTTTGATCATTTTCAAAGGACCCAGCCACGGGCTCCTATTGATGAGGCTCATGCCTTCTGGTTGGATGGTGTCAGACCTAAGACCCACGATGCCAAGTCTGCCAGTCGGGATGAGCCCCAATCGTACGGATACCCCTTTAGAGGTAGAGGGAGAGGCCATGACAGGAGTGGACACTACTCTCAGGAACTCTCCTACTCTGAGTTGAGGGACTAATTAAGGGAACCGATAGATGAAAATAGACGCCTTTGTAGTCGGGGCACAGGCCAGGCCCCCGCAGGGGACCATGAACTTTCACAGTTACAGGTGCTACCCCCTTCCCACCAGTCCACCATGGTTGCCCGTTTTACATTAGAAGGTGGGGAAGACCCATTGTGCCATCATCTATAGGGGGAGATCGACGAGTGATGTTAATAGATACAGGGTCGTCAGTTAGTTTAACATCTAGGGCAACACTAAATCTGATAACTCCCAATGTCATCGCCAAGTCATGTTTGGTAGAATAAAATGTTTGATGAAAGAGTTAAAGAAAAAGGAAAATAAGCAGAAACAGTTAGAAATAGAAGCACAGGCGGAGGAAATGCAGCAATTTAAAGATGAGATTGTTGACCAACGAACAGCAGGAGCTTGTTCAGGAGCATTCAAAGTTTCTGTGGAAAGCGACCATCTCAAAACTGAGAGTGAAAGGGAAAGTGTGAGAGGTGAGAAGATGGTCTGGGAGTTGCAAGAGTGAGAGAGGCAGTCACCATGATTCAGCAACCGAGCAATTTACTGGGACTTTCGACGTGTTCCTCAGTACCCCTTCCCTGTGTACTCTCTGCCATTACACTCCTTCCCCATGTACTCTATGCCATTACACTCCATCCCTGTGTACTCTCTGCCATTACACTCCTTCCCTGTGTACTCTCTGCCATTACACTCCTTCCCCATGTACTCTATGCCATTACACTCCATCCCTGTGTACTCTCTGCCATTACACTCCTTCCCTGTGTACTCTCTGCCATTACACTCCTTCCCTGTGTACTCTCTGCCATTCCACCCTTTCCCTGTGTACTCTATACCATTGCACCTTTTCTCTGTGTACTCTATACCATTGCACCTTTTCTCTGTGTACTCTATACCATTACACCCTTTCCCTGTGTACTCTATACCATTGCACCTTTTCTCTGTGTACTCTATACCATTACACCCTTTCCCTGTGTACTCTATACCATTACACCCTTTCCCTGTGTACTCTATACCATTACACCCTTTCCCTGTGTACTCTATACCATTGCACCCTTTCCCTGTGTACTCTATACCATTACACCCTTTCCCTGTGTACTCTATACCATTGCACCTTTTCTCTGTGTACTCTATACCATTACACCCTTTCCCTGTGTACTCTATACCATTACACCCTTTCCCTGTGTACTCTATACCATTACACCCTTTCCCTGTGTACTCTATACCATTGCACCCTTTCCCTGTGTACTCTATACCATTGCACCCTTTCCCTGTGTACTCTATACCATTACACCCTTTCCCTGTGTACTCTATACCATTACACCCTTTCTCTGTGTACTCTATACCATTACACCCTTTCTCTGTGTACTCTATACCATTGCACCCTTTCCCTGTGTACTCTATACCATTACACCCTTTCTCTGTGTACTCTATACCATTACACCCTTTCTCTGTGTACTCTATACCATTACACCCTTTCCCTGTGTACTCTATACCATTACACCCTTTCCCTGTGTACTCTATACCATTACACTCCTTCCCATGTTCAACAGCGGGGAAGGCAAGAAATTGTGCAGGAGACTGAAGAGTTTGTATTAGCCCTTTCACAGCAAACAGAAGTTGTGAAGCAGTTATGTAAAAATTCCTTTGTTAGATATGCGAAGAGTAAGAACAGATTTAGGAAGAGAAAAAATGGAATGCGCACAGCAAACATCAGAGATTAAAATTGTAAGAAAACAGGATTGAAGTAGAAGGCTAACATTCTGTTGTGTTTCATGTACTGTCCCTTTAAATGTGTGCTGCTTTCTGTTGTTTCATGCGACAGTGCCTCCCAGGACTAAAAGCAGTTTTAACCTCGAATCCCTGTCATCGATATTAGGAGTAATGTGAGCATTTTAATCATTGTCTTCTATGAGCATATGCTGTCTTACATTTGTGAATTGTTTTCTCCATATACAAAAATGTGATATTTTTAAGATACGAGAGGCGGGATGGCAGCGGGGGTGGGGGGGTGATCGGGCGCGTGGGTATCCCACCCAATAAAAAATGTCCGTTCCCCGCGCGATCGTGATTCAATTGGAGCCACTTACCGTGGCTTCCGGGTTTGCCGTTGGAAAGTTGGCAGCGGACGGGCTGTCCACCCGTATCACAGGCTGTCAGCGAGAGGAGCTCTATTTAAAGGGGCAGTCCTCCAATGGCTGCTCCTGGAGCAAACACCCACACACCACAATGATGCCTCACTCCAGGTACTACTGGATGGGGTGAGGAGGAGGCGGGATCTGTTTTACCCGGCAGATGGGAGGAAGTGGTCTGTCTCTGCCACCAAGAAGGCCTGGCTCGAGGTGGCAGAGGAGGTCACCAGCAGCAGCAGCAACATCTCCCGCACATGGATCTAGTGCAGGAAGCGCTTCAAAGACCTCGGTGGTGGGCAAATTATTGGAATCAATTCTGAGGGACAGGATAAACTGTCACTTCGAAGGGCACGGACTAATCAAGGACAGTCAGCACGGATTTGTTAAGGGGGTGTCTGCCTAACTTGATTGAAATTTTTGAGGAGGTGACAAGGAGGATCGATGAGGGTAGTGCATTTGATGTAATCTACATGGATTTTAGCAAGGCTTTTGACAAGGTCCCACATGGCAGATTGGCCAAAAAAGTAAAGGCCCATGGGATCCAAGGGAATGTGGCAAATTGGATCCAAAATTGGCTCAGTGGCAGGAAGCAAAGGGTAATGGTCAACGGGTGTTTTTGTGACTGGAAGGCTGTTTCCAGTGGGGTTCTGCAGGGCTCGGTACTAGGTCCTTTGCTTTTTGTGGTATATATCAATGATTTGGACTGAAGCATAGGTGGCATGACTAAGAAATTTGCGGATGACACAAAGATAGGCCGTGTTGTTGATAGTGAGGAGGAAAGCTGTAGACTGGAGGAAGATATCAATGGACTGGTCAGGTGGGCAGAAAAGTGGCAAATTGAGTTCAATCCGGAGAAGTGTGAGGTAATGCATTTGGGGAGAGCAAACAAGGCAAGGGAATACACAATAAATGGGAGGGTACTGAGAGTTGTAGAGGAAGTGAGGGACCTTGGAGTGCATGTCCACAGATCCCTGAAGGTAGCAGGACAGGTAGATAAGGTGGTTAAGAAGTCATATGGAATGCTTTCCTTTATTAACCAAGGCATAGAATATAAGAGCAGGGAGGTTATGCTGGAACTGTATAAAACACTAGTTAGGCCACAGCTTGAGTACTGCGTACAGTTCTGGTCACCACATTACAGGAAGGATGTAATTGCACTAAAGAGGGAGCGGAGGAGATTTACGAGGATGTTGCCAGGACTGGAGAATTTTAGCTGTGAGCAAAGATTGGATAGACTGGGGTTGTTTTCCTTGGAACAGAGGAGGCTGAGGGGTGATTTAATTGAGGTGTATAAAATTATGAGGGGGCCTAGATAGAGTGGATAGGAAGGACCTATTTTCCTTAGCGGAGGGGTCAATAACCAGGGGGCATAGATTTAAAGTGATTGGTAGAAGGATTAGAGCGGAAATGAGGAAAGATTTTTTCACCCAGAGGGTGGTGGGGGTCTGGAACTCACTGCCTGAGAGGGTGGGAGAGGCAGAAACCCTCAACTCATTTAAAAAATACCTGGATGTGCACCTGAAGAGCTGCGACCTGCAGGGCTACGGACCAAATACGGGAAAGTGGGATTAGGCTGGGTGGCTCGTTTCTCAGCCGGTGCGGACACGATGGGCTGAATGGCCTCCTTCGGTACTGTAAATTTTCTATGATTCTATAAACACTTAAGATGGACAATGAATGGACACTCACTTCACTTTTATGGACAATGGATGGACACTCACTTCACTTTTATGGACAAGGGATGGACAGTCACATCACTTTTAAGATCAAAAGAAAATAAGGAATAGGAGCAGGAGGAGGCCATACGGCCCCTCGAGCCAGCTCCGCCATTCAACAAGATCACGGCTGATCTTCGACACCAAATCCACTTTCCCGCCCGATTCCCATATTCTTTGATTCCCTTAGAGTCCAAAAATCTTTCTATCTCAACCTTGAACGTACTCAACGACTCAGCCTCCACAGCCTTGTGGAGTAAATAATTCCAAAGATTTATAACCCTCTGAGTGAAGAAATTCCTCCTCATCTCAGTCTTAAATGGCCGACCCCTTATCCTGCAACTATGCCCACGTTCTAAACTCTTCAGCCAGGCGAAATAACCTCTCAACATCTACCCTGTCAAGCCTCCTCAGAAACTTGTATGTTTCAATGAGATCACCTCTCATTCTTCTAAACCCCTGAGAATATAGGCCTATTCTTCTCATTCTCTCCTCATAGGACAACCCTCTCATCCCAGGAATCAATCTTCGTTGCACCGCCTCTAGGGCAAGTGTATCCTTCCTTAGATAAGGAGACCAAAACTGTACACAGTATTCCAGGTGAGATCTCACCAAAGCCCTGTATGATTGTAGTAAGACTTCCTTACTCTTATACTCCAACCCCCTTGCAATAAAGGCCAACATGCCATTTGCCTTCCTAATTGCTTGATGTACCTGCATGCTAATTTTTTGTGTCTCTTGTACGAGGACACCAAAATCCCTCTGAACACCAACATTTAATAGTTTCTCACCATTTAAAAAATATTCTGTTTTTCTATTCTTCCTGAAAAAGCGAAAAACCTCATATTTCCCCACATTATACTCCATCTATCACCTTCTTGTCCACTCACTTAACCTCCCAGCTTACTTTCCACCCGAGCTTTGTATCGTCAGCAAACTTTTAAAAAATTTATTCATAGGATGTGGGCGTCGCTGGCGAGGCCGGCATTTATTGCTCATCCCTAATTGCCCTTGAGTAGGTGGTGGTGAGCCGCCTTCTTGAACCGCTACAGTCCGTTTGGTGAACGTACTCCCACAGTGCTGTTAGGAAGGGAGTTCCAGGATTTTGACCCAGCGACGATGAAGGAACGGCGATATATTTCCAAGTCGGGATGGTGTGTGACTTGGAGGGGAACATGCAGATGGTGTTGTGAAGGGAGTGAATGTTTAGGGTGGTAGATGGGGTGCCAATCAAGTGGGCAGCTTTGTCCTGGATGGTGTTGAGCTTCTTGAGTGTTGTTGGAGCTGCACTCATTCAGGAAAGTGGAGAGTATTCCATCACACCCCTGAATTGTGCCTTGTAGATGGTGGAAAGGCTTTGGGGAGTCAGGAGGTGAGTCACTCACCACAGAATACCCAGCCTCTGACCTGATCTTGCAGCCACAGTATTTATGTAGCTGGTCCAGTTAAGTTTCTGGTCAGTGGTGACCCCCAGGATGTTGAAGATGGGGGATTTGGCGATGGTAATGCTGTTGAATGTCAAGGGGAGGTGGTCATTGCCTGGCATTTGTCTGGCTCGAATGTTACTTGCCACTCATCAGTCCAAGCCTGGATGTTGTCCAGGTCTTGCTGCATGCAGGCAAGGACTGCTTCATTATCTGAGGGTTTGCGAATGGAACCGAACACTGTGCAATCATCAGTGAACATCCTCATTTCTGACCTTATGATGGAGGGAAGGTCATTAATGAAGCAGCTGAAGATGGTTGGGCCTAGGACACTGCCCTGAGGAACTCTTACAGTAATGTCCTAGAGCTGAGATGATTGGTCTCCAACAACCACTACCATCATCCTTTGTGCTGGGTGTGACTCCAGCCACTGGAGAGTTTTCCCCCTAATTCCCATTGACTTCAATTTTACTAGGGCTCCTTGGTGCCACACTCGATCAAATGCTGCCTTGATGTCAAGGGCAGTCACTCTCACCTCACCTCTGGAATTCAGCTCTTTTGACCATGTTTGGACCAAGGCTGTAATGAGGTCTGGAGCCGAGTGGTCCTGGCGGAACCCAAACTGAGCATCAGTGAGCAGGTTATTGGTGAGTAAGTGCTGCTTGATAGCACTGTCGACAACACCTTCCATCACTTTGCTGATGATTGAGAGTAGACTGATGGGACTGTAGTTGGCCTGATTGGATTTGTCTGCTTTTTGTGGACAGGACATAACTGGACAATTTTCCACATTGTCGGGAAGGTGCCAGTGTTGTAGCTGTACTGGAACAGCACAAGTCTTCAGCACTACAGCCGGGATGTTGTCAGGGCCCATTGCCTTCTCTGTATCCAGTGCACTCAGCCGTTTCTTGATATCACATGGATTGAATCGAATTGGCTGAAGACTGGCTTCTGTGATGGTGGGGATATCGGGAGGAGACCGAGATGGATCATCCACTTGGCACTTCTGGCTGAAGATGGTTGCAAACATTTCAGCCTTGTCTTTTGCACTCACGTGCTGGACTCTGCCATCATTGGGGATGTTCACCAAGCCTCCTCCTTCCATTAGTTGTTTAATTGTCCACCACCATTCACGACTGGATGTGGCAGGACTGCAGAGCTTTCATCTGATTCGTTGGTTGTGGGATCACATAGCTCTGTCTATAGCATGCTGCTTCCGCTGTTTATCATGCATGTAGTCCTGAGTTGTAGCTTCACCAGGTTGGCACCTCTTAGTTACTTTACATTCGGTCCCTTCATCTAAGACCATCCATTGTCCATAATTTTATGGATGGACATTCACAGCAATTATCTGGGCAATGGATGGGCATTTGCAAATTTATATGTCCATCTATTGTCCTTCTAAGTGTTGTGAATGTCAAGCCATTGTCTACCAAAGGTAATGTCTATCCATTCCTCTGTAAGTGCTGTGAATGTTCATCCATTGTCCAGATAAGTGCAGTGAATATCCGTCCATTGTCCAGACAAGTGCAGTGAATGTCCATCCATTGTCCAGACAAGTGTAGTGAATGTCCATCTTTTGTCCATAAAAGTGCTGTGAATGTTCATGTATTGTCCATAAAAGTACTCTTAATGTCCATCCATTGTCCATATAAATGCAGAGAATGTCCATCCATTGTCCATATAAGTGCAGTGAATGGCCATATAAGTACTGTGAATGTCCATCTGTTGTCCATAAAAGTACTCTTAATGTCCATCCATTGTCCATATAAGTACTGTGAATGTCCATCCATTGTCCATATAAGTGCAGTGAATGGCCATCCATTGACAGTATAAGTGCAGTGAATGTCCATATAAGTACCGTGAATGTCCATCCATTGACAATATAAGTGCAGTGAATGTCCATATAAGTACTGTGAATGTCCATCTATTGTCCATAAAAGTGCAGTGAATGTCCATATAAGTGCTGTGAATGTCCATCTATTGTCCATAAAAGTGCTGTGAATGTCCATCTATTGTCCATATAAATGCCGTGAATGTCCATCTATTGTCCATATAAATGCAGTGAATGTCCATATAAGTGCAGTGAATGTCCATCTATTGTCCATAAAAGTGCAGTGAAGGCCCATCCATTATCCTATAATTGCTGCGAATGCCCATCCATTGTCTGTCTAAGTGCTATGTTTCTATCTATTGTCCTATAAGTGCTGTGAATAACCATCTATTGACTGTATAAGTTCAGTGAATGTCCATCCAGTGTCCATACAAGTGCAGTGAATTTCCATCTATTGTCCATCTATGTGTTGTGAATGTCAAGCCATTGTCCACCTAAGGTAATGTCTATCCATTCCTCTGTAAGTGAATGGCCATCCATCGCCAATATAAGTGCTGTGAATGTGCACCCATTCTCCATATAATTGCAGCGAATATCCATCCCTTTTCCAGATTAGTGCTGTGAATGTCCATCCATTGTCCATAAAACTGCAGTGAATGTCCATCCATTGTCCATAAAAGTGCTATGTGTCCATCTTTGAATGTCCATCTGTTGTCCTGAGTGATGTGAATGTCCATCGATTGAACTGTAAGTGCCCTGAATCTCCAGCCATTTTCCAAATAACTGCAGTGAGTGATGATCCACTGCCCACATACGTGCAGTGAATGTCCATCTAAGTGCTGTGAATGGGAGCTATTGTCCATCTAAGTACTGTGAATGTCCATCTATTGTCCATACAAGTGCAGTGAAAGTCCATCAATTGTCCATAAAAGTGCAGTGAAGGTCCATCCATTATCCACAAAAGTGCAGTGAATGTCCGTCTATTGTCCATATAAGTGCAGCGAAAGTCTATCCATTGTCCATATACATGCAGTGAATGTCCATCCATTGTCCATAAAAGTGTAGTGACGTCCATCTATTGTCCATAGAAGTGGAATGAATGTTCATCCATTGTTCATCTAAGTGCTGTTAACGTTCATCCATTGTCCATATATTTGCTGTGGATAGCCACCTATTGTCCAAAAAGTGCCATGAATGACCATCCATTTTCCAAAAAAGTGCAGTGCATGTAAAAACATTGTCCACAAGGTGGAGTGAATATCATCCATTGACCAGATAAGTGCAGTGAATGTCCGTCTGTTGTCCAGGTAACTACAGTGAATGTCCATCCATTGTACATATGTGCAGCGAATGTCCATTTAATGTGCATGAAAGTACCATAAGTGTCAATTCATTGTCCAAATAAGTGCATTGAATGTCCACCCATTGTCCAGATAAATGCTGTGAATGTCCATCCATTTTCCAGATAACTGCTGTGAATATCGATCGATTGTCCACATAGGTATACAGAATGACATCTATTGTCCATATAAGAGCTGTGAATGTCCAGCGATTGTCCATAAATGTGCAGTGAATGTCCATCTATTGTGCATAAAAGTGCCGTAAATGCCAATCTCCATCCATTGTCCATATAACTGCTCTGAATGTCGAACGATTGTCCATATAAGGATACAGAATGACATCTATTGCCCATATAAGTGCTGTGAATGCCAATCTGGATTAACATTAACAGCACTTAGACGGACAATGGATGGGCATTCACAACAATTATTGGAAAATGGATGGGCCTTCACTGCGGTGAGTTAGAAAATAGGTGGACATTCAGGGCACTTATGGGACAATAATGGACATTTACTGCACTTGTATGGACAATGGATGAAATTCATTGCACTTTTATGGACAATGGATGGACGTTTACTGCACTGTTATGAACAACGGAAAGACATTCACAGTACTTATATGGAGAATGGATGGATGTTTACTGCACTTACAGGAACATAGGAACAGGAGTAGGTCATTCAGCCCCTCGTGCCTGCTCCGCCATTTGATAAGATCATGGCTGATCTGTGATCTAGCTCCATATACCTGCCTTTGGCCCATATCCCGTAATACCTTTGGTTGCCAAAAAGCTATCTATCTCAGATTTAAATTTAGCAATTGAGCTAGTATCAATTGCCGTTTGTGGAAGAGAGTTCCAAACTTCTACAATCCTTTGTGTGTAAAAATGTTTTCTAATCTCGCTCCTGAAAGGTCTGGCTCCAATATTTAGACTGTGCCCCCTACTCCTAAAATCCCCAACCAGCGGAAATAGTTTCTCTCTATCCACCCTATCCGTTCCCCTTAATATCTTATAAACTTCGATCAGATCACCTCTTAACCTTCGAAACTCCAGAGAATACAACCCCAATTTGTGTAATCTCTCCTCGTAACTTAACCCTTGAAGTCCGGGTATCATTCTAGTAAACCGACGCTGCACTCCCTCCAAGGCCAATATGTCCTTCAGAAGGTACGGTGCCCAGAACTGCTCACAGTACTCCAGGTGCTGTCTAACCAGGGTTTTGTATAGCTGCAGCATAACTTCTACCCCCTTGTACTCGAGTCCTCTAGATATAAAAGCCAACATTCCATTAGCCTTCTTGATTATTTTCTGCACCTGTTCATGACACTTCAATGATCTATGCACCTGAACCCCTAGGTCCCTTTGGACATCCACTGTTTTTAACTTTTTACCATTTAGAAAGTACCCTGTTCTATCCTTTTTTGATCCAAAGTGGATGACCTCACATTTGTCTACATTGAATTCCATTTGCCACAGTTTTGCCCATTCACCTAATCTATCAATATCGCTTTGTAATTTTATGTTTTCATCCACACTGCTTACAATGCCATCAATCTTTGTGTCATCGGCAAACTTAGATATGAGACTTTCTATGCCTTCATCTAAGTCGTTAATAAATATTGTGAATAATTGAGGCCCCAAGACAGATCCCTGCGGGACTCCACTAGTCACATCCTGCCAATGTGAGTACCTACCCATTATCCCGACTCTCTGTCGCCTTTCGCTCAGCCAACTTCCTAACCAAGTCCGTACTTTTCCCTCGATTCCATGGGCTTCTATCTTAGCTAACAGTCTCTTATGTGGGACCTTATCAAATGCCTTCTGGAAGTCCATATAAAGAACATCCATTGGCATTCCCCTGCCCACTACTTTAGTCACCACTTCAAAAAATTCAATCAGGTTTGTCAGGCACGACTTACCTTTCACAAATCCATGCTGGCTCTCTCTGATTAACTGAAAATTCTCAAGGTGTTCAGTCACCCTATCCTTAATTATAGACGCCAGCATTTTCCCCACAACAGATGTTAGGCTAACTGGTCTATAATTCCCCGGTTTCCCTCTCTCTCCTTTCTTAAAAAGCGGAGTGACGTGCAATTTTCCAATCTAGAGGGACAGTTCCTGAATCCAGAGAACTTTGAAAGATTATAGTTAGGGCATCTGCAATGTGCTCACCTACTTCCTTTAAAACCCTGGGATGGAAACCATCTGGTCCTGGGGATTTGTCACGCTTTAGTGCTATTATTTTCTTCATTACTGTTGCTTTACTTATGCTAATTTTATCGAGTCCCTGTCCCCGATTCAATATAAGTTTTCTTGGGATTTCCGGCATGCTATCCTCTTTTTCGACTGTAAATACTGACACAAAGTAATTGTTCAACATGTCCGCCATTTCCCCATTGTCAATGACAATATCCCCACTTTCAGTTTTTAAGGGGCCAACACTGCTCCTGACCACCCTCTTTTTCCTAATATAACTATAAAAGTTCTTTGTATTGGTTTTGATATCCCTTGCAAGTTTCTTTTCATACTCTCTTTTTGTAGCTCTTACTATCTGTTTTGTGACCCATTGTTGCTCTTTGTATCTTTCCCATTCGCCAGGATCTGTGCCATTTTTTGCCTTTTTGTATGCCCTTTCCTTTTGTCTTATACTGTCCCTTCCCTCTTTAGTTGTCCATGGCTGTTTTTTTGGCAAGTAGAGTTCTTGCCCCTCAGGGGTATAAACCGATTCTGTATCTTGTTAAATGTTTCTTTAAACATTTCCCACTGATCATCAGTCATTTTACCCATTAACAGATTTGCCCAGTTTACCGTGGACAGTCTCTGTCTCATCCCATTGAAGTCGGCCTTACCCAAGTCTAGAATCTTAGCAGCTGATTCACTTTTTTCCCTTTCAAGCACTACATTGAACTCGATCACGTTATGATCACTATTGGATAGATGTTCACGTACAGTTAAGCCGTTAACTAAATCTGGTTCATTACTCATTACTAAATCTAGTATGGCTTGCCCCCTTGTTGCCTCGAGGACATACTGCTGTAGAAAACTATCCCGGACACACTCAAGAAATTCACTACCTTTCTGACAGTTCCTAGTCTGCTTTTCCCAATCTATGTGAAGGTTAAAGTCCCCCATTAAGACCACTATGCCTTTCTTACACGCTTGTCTAATCTCTGCATTAATTCAATCTAGCACTTCAGAGCTGCTGCCAGGGCTCCTATATACAACTCCCACTATAGTCTTAGATCCGTTCCTATTTCTCAATTCAACCCATAAGGTCTCTGTTTGCTGCTTACCCCTCGTTATATCCCCCTTTATCATTGAAGTGATTTCATCTCTATTCACTAAGGCTACTCCTCCCCCTCTTCCATTTTCCCTATCTCTCCTGTAGACCTTATAACCCAGTATATTTAGTTTCCAATCCTGACCATCCTGCAGCCACGTCTCAGTAATAGCTATCATGTCATACCCTCCAATTTGAATTTGAACCTGTAGTTCATTTAATTTATTCCTTATACTCCGTGCATTTGTATATAGAACTCTTAGTTGGGCCACACACCCTAGCCTGACCTTCAGCTTTGATGCTGGGTGAATCGCCTTACGCCTTCTAGTTTTTATTTTATCTGTCGTGCCTAAAGTACACTTTCTTTCCGCTGCTCTATGCTTTTTCTTTTCACTTGTTCTTGAACAACTGTTTGTACTATTTGTATTGCAGATTTCACCTGGGTCTTCCCCTCTCTTGCTGCTCTCAACTTTATTCTCTTCTGACTCCCCGCTCAGGTTCCCATTCCCCTGCCACTCTAGTTTAAACCTTCCCCAACAGCACTAGCAAACACCCCCGCGAGGACATTGGTCCCGGTCCTGCTCGGGTGTAACCTGTCCCGCTTGTACAGGTCCCACCTTCCCCAGAACCGCTCCCAATGTCCCAGGAATCTAAATCTCTCCCTCCTACACCATCCCTGCAGCCACGCATTCATCCTGTCTATTCTCCTGTTCCTATACTCACTAGCACGTGGCACTGGTAGTAATCCAGAGATCACTACCTTTGAAGTCCTGCTTTTTAATTTATCTCCTAACTCCTTAAATTCACTTTGCAGGACCTCATCCCTTTTTTTACCTATGTCGTTGGTACCAATATGGACCACGACTACTGGCTGTTCACCCTACACCTCCAGAATGCCCTACAGCCGCTCCGTGACATCCTTGACCCTAGCACCAGGGAGGCAACATAACATCCTGGAGTCACGTTTGCGGCCGCAGAAACGCCTATCTGTTCCCCTTACAATGGAATCCCCTATCACTGTAGCCCTGCCACTCTTCTTCCTCCCCTCCTGTGCAGCAGAGTCACCCGTGGTGCCCCGAACCTGGCTCTTGCTGCTTTCCCCTGATAAGCCACCTCCCCCAACAGTATCCAAAGCAGAATATCTGTTTGAGAGGGAGATGGCCCCAGGGGACTCCTGCTCTACCTGCCTAGTCCTTTTACTCTGCCTGACGGTCACCCATTTCCTTTCTGCCTGTGTAATCTTTACCTGCGGTGTGACCACCTCACTGAACGTGCTATCCACGATAGTCTCAGCATCGCGGATGCTCCACAGTGAATCCACCCGCAGCTCCAGCTCCGAAAGACGGTTAGCCAGTAGCTGCAGCTGGACACACTTCCTGCACACATGGTCGCCAGGGACACTAATAGCGTCCATGACTTCCCACATAGTGCAGGAGGAGCATATCACGGGTGCAAGCTGTGCTGCCATGACTTGCCTTAGACTCTCAGACTCTCCTCCCGCTCTCGGTCTCTCCTTTTATACTGTGCTCACCTCTCGGACTCTCCTGCCTCACCTGTGACGTCGCACAGTAGTTTTCTCTTGTTGCAGGTCTGCTGCTGCTTTTATTCCCCAATCTCAGTCTTCTACGCTCAGGTCCACTGCCGCTCTGTGGAAAAAGTTAGGAAAAGCAAGGCAAAGCAGCACCTCCTTCCCCCACTTCACCGAACTCCACACTTACCAAACTCTCAGCAGATCACTCTGTTGTCTGCACTCCGTGCTGTCGCACTGACAGGCCCCTGTATTTCTACAGTTTGTGACTCAGATGAGTCAGGCCTGCCCCACCTTCAGGTACCAGTTTAATCTTGCTAACCAATTAACTTACCACAGCAGCTCTCTCTGCTGAAGCCTGACAGAAACTTAAAAATTTAAACTTTAAAATTGAACTTAAACAGTTGAAAGCAATATGCACTCGATTGTAAAGAGATTAACCCTTAAACTCCCACACTTACCAAACTCTCAGCAGTTCACACTGTGTTGTCTGCACACCGTACGGTACAGCACTTAACTGGACAATGGACGGACAATCACTGCAGTTATATGGACAAGGGATGAATATACACTACACTGATATGGAGAATGGATGTACATTCACTGCACTAAGGTGGACAATGGCTTGACATTCACTGCACTTTTATGGACCGTGGATGGACATTCACTGCACTTATATGGACAATGGATGGACATTCACTGCACTTATATGGACAATGGATGGACATTCACTGCATTTCTATGGACAATGGATGGACATTCACTGCATTTATATGGACTTCCTAAAGGCATTTGATAAAGTGCCACATAATAGACCTGTTAGCAAAATTAAAGCCCATGGGATTAAAGGGACGGTGGCAGCGTGGATACAAAATTGGCTAAGGGACAGAAAGCAGAGAGTAGTGGTGAACAATTGTTTTTCAGACTGGAGGGAAGTATACAGTGGCGTTCCCTGGGGTCAGTATTAGGACCACTGCTCTTTTTGATATATATTAATGACCTAGACTTGGGTATAGAGGGTATAATTTCAAAGTTTGCAGATGACACGAAACTCGGAAATGTAGTAAACAATGTAGAGGATAGTAACAGACTTCAGGAGGACAGAGACAGACTGGTGAAATGGGCAGACACATGGCAGATGAAATTTAATGCAGAGATTTGTGAAGTGATACATTTTGGTAGGAAGAATGAGGAGAGGCAATATAAACTAAATGGTACAATTTTAAAGGAGGTGCAGGAACAGAGAGACCTGGGGGTGTGTGTACACAAATCTTTGAAGGTGGCAGGACAAGTTGAGAAGTCTGTTAAAAAAAGCATATGGAATCATGGGCTTCATTAATAGAGGCATAGAGCACAAAAGCAAGGAAGTAATGCTAAACCTTTTTAAATCACTGATTAGGCCTCAGCTGGAGTGTTGGGTTCAAATCTGGGCACCACATTTAGAACCATAGAAAGGTTACAGCACAGATGGAGGCCATTCTTAAGTTCGTATTTTATGCTCTTATGTTCATTCGGTCCATCGAGTCCGTGCCAGATCTCCACAAGAGCAATCCAGCTCATCCCACTCCCCTGTCCTTTCTCCGTAGCCCTGCAAATATTTTCCTTTCAAGTACTTATCCAGTTCCCTTTTGAAGGCCATGATTGAATCTGCCTCCACCACCCCCTCATTCAATATGATCATGGCTGATCCTCTACCTCAGGCAGTGCATTCCAGATCCTAACACTCACTGTGTAAAAAAGAACCTTTGGTTCCTTTGCCAATCGCCTTAAACCGATGTCCTGTGATTCTTAACCCTTCTGCCAATAGGAACAGTTTCTGTCTATCTACTCTGTCTAGACCTTTCATGATTTTAATAACTCTATCAAATCTCCTCTCAACCTTCTCTGTTCCAAGGAGAACACCCCCCGCTTCTCCAGTCTATCCACGTAACTAAAGTTCCTCATCCCTGGAATCTTCCATAGAAACATAGAAAATAGGAGCAGGAGTAGGCAATTCGGCCCTTCGAGCCTGCTCCGCCATTCAATATGATCATGGCTGATCCTCTATCTCAATACCATATTCCTGCTCTCTCCCCATACCCCTTGATGCCTTTTGTGTCTAGAAATCTATCTAGCTCCTTCTTAAATATATTCAGTGACTTGACCTCCACAGCCTTCTGTGGTAGAGAATTCCACAGGTTCACCACCCTCTGAGTGAAGAAATTTCTCCTCATCTCAGTCCTAAATGTCCTACCCCGTATCCTGAGACTGTGACCCCTCATTCTGGACCCCCCAGCCAGGGGAAACATCCTCCCTGCATCCAGTCTGTCCAGCCCTGTCAGAATTTTATATGTTTCAATGAGATCCCCTCTCATTCTTCTAAACTCGAGTGAATACAGGCCGAGTCGACCCAATCTCTCAAAAGACAGTCCTGCCATCCCAGGAATCAGTCTGGTGAACCTTTGCTGCACTCCCTCTATGGCAAGTATATCCTTTCTTAGGTAAGGAGACCAAAACTGCACACAATACTCCAGGTGTGGACTCACCAAAGCCCTGTATAACTGCAGTAAGACATCCTTGCTCCTGTACTCAAATCTTCTTGCAATGAAGGCCAATATACCATTTGCCTTCCTAACTGCTTGCTGCACCTGCATGTTTGCTTTCAGTGACTGGTGTACAAGGACACCCAGGTCCCTTTGTACATCAACATTCCCCAATCTATCACCATTTAAATAATACTCTGCCTTTCTGTTTTTCCTTCCGACGTGGATAACTTCACATTCATCCACATTATACTGCATCTGCCATGTATTTGCCCACTCACTCAAATTGTCTAAATCACCTTGAAGTCTCTTTGCATCCTCCTCACAACTCACAATCCCACCTAATTTTGTGTCATCAGCAGAATTGGAAATATTACATTTGGTTCCCTCATCCAAATCATTGATATATATTGTGAATAGCTGGGGCCCAAGCACTGATCCCTGCGGTACCCCACTAGTCACTGCCTGCCAACCTGAAAAAGACCTATTTATTCCTACTCTCTGTTTCCTGTCTGTTAACCAATTTTCAATCCATGCCAGTATATTACCCCCAATCCCATGTGCTTTAATTTTGCACACTAACCTCTTATGTGGGACTTTATCAAAGGTCTTCTGAAAATCCAAATAAACCACACCCACTAGTTCTCCCTTATTCTATTAATTTTTTTCTGCACCATCTCTAAGGCCTTCACATCTTTCCTAAAGTGCAGTGCTCAGAACTGGACACAATACTCCAGTTGTGGTCAAACCAATGTTTTATAAAAGTTAGTCATGACTTCCTGGCTTTTGTACTTTATGCATCTATTTATAAAGCCCATTATCCCGTATGCTTTTTTAACCGCTTTCTCAACACTCCCTGCCACTATCAACGATTTGTGCATACATGCCCCCAGATCTCTGTGTTCCTTGACCCCTTCTTCGACAGCACCTCCAAAACCCGTGACCTCTACCACCTAGAAGGACAAGAGCAGCAGGCACAAGGGAACAACACCACCTGCACATTCCCCTCCAAGTCACACACCATCCCGACTTGGAAATATATCGCCGTTCCTTCATCATCGCTGGGTCAAAATCCTGGAACTCCCTTCCTAACAGCACTGTGGGAGAACCTTCACCACACGGACTGCAGCGGTTCAAGAAGGCGGCTCACCACCACCTTCTCAAGGGCAATTAGGGATGGGCAATAAATGCGGCCTCGCCAGCGATGCCCACATCCCATGAACGAATAAAAAAAAATTGTGCCCTCTAGTTTATATTGCTTCTCCACGTTCTTCCTACTGAAATGTATCACTTCGCATTTTTCTGTGTTAAATTTCACCAGCCTGTCTATATCCTCTTGAAGTCTATCACTATCCTCCTCACTGTTCACTACGTTTCCAACTTTTGTGTCATCTGCAAATTTTGAAATTGTGCCCTGTACATCCAAGTCCAAATCATTAATTTATATCAAGAAAAGCAGTGGTCCTAGTACCGACCTTTAGGGAACACCACTGTACACCTCCCTCCAGTCAGATAAACAACCGTTCACCATTCCTCTCTGCTTCCTGTCACTTAGTCAGTTTCGTATCCATGCAGCCACTGCCCCCTTTATTCCGTGAGCTTCAACATTAATGACAAGCCTATTATGCGGCACTTTATAAAATGCCTTTTGAAAGTCCATGAAAGAAAGCCGATGATACTCACCGGGAACTCACTACTATGGAAAGTTTAGAGGTGTATACAAAGTGCAGGGGTAAAGTTAAGAAGGAAATTAGGAAAGCAAAGAGAGAGCATGAAAAAATATTAGCGGGTAAAATCAAAGAAAACCCAAAGATGTTTTATAAATACATTAAGAGCAAGAGGATAACTAAGGAAAGAGTAGGGCTTATTAGAGACCAAAAAGGTAAACTATGTGTGGAGGCGGAAGATGTGGGTATGGTTCTTAATGAAATTTTTGCATCTGTCTTCACAAAGGAGAAAGATGATACAGGGATTGAAGTTAAGGAGGAGGAGTGTGAAATATTGGATGGGATAAACATAGTGAGAGAGGAAGTATTAAGGGGATTAGCATCTTTGAAAGTAGATAAATCACCAAGGCCGGATGAAATGTATCCCAGGCTGTTCAAAGAAGCCAGGGAGGAAATAGCGGAGGCTTTAACAATCATTTTCCAAACTTCACTGGATACAGGCGAGATGCCGGAGGATTGGAGGACTGCTAACATTGTACCGTTGTTTAAAAAGGGAGCGAGGGATAGACCGAGTAATTACAGGCCAGTCAGTCTAACCTCGGTGGTGGGCAAATTATTGGAATCAATTCTGAGGGACAGGATAAACCGTCACTTAGAAAGGCACGGACTAATCAAGGACAGTCAGCACGGATTTGTTAAGGGAAGGTCGTGTCTGACTAACTTGATTGAATTTTTCGAGGGGGTGACAAGGAGGATCGATGAGGGTAGCGTAATTGATATAGTCTATATGGATTTTAGCAAGGCTTTTGACAAAGTCCCACATTGCAGATTGGTCAAAAAAGTAAAGGCCCATGGGATCCAAGGGAATGTGGCAAATTGGATCCAAAATTGGCTCAATGGCAAGAAGCAAAGGGTAAAGGTCGATGGGTGTTTTTGCGACTGGAAGGCTGTTTCCAGTGGGGTGCCGCAGGGCTCGGTACTAGGTCCTTTGCTTTTTGTGGTATATATTAACGATTTGGACTTAAACGTTGGGGACATGATTAAGAAATTTGTGGATGACACAAAGATAGGCCGTGTGGTTAATAGTGAGGAGGAAAGCTGTAGACTGCAGGAAGATATCAATGGACTGGTCAGGTGGGCAGAAAAGTGGCAAATGGAGTTCAATCCGGAGAAGTGTGAGGTAATGCATTTGGGGAGAGTAAACAAGGCAAGGGAGTACACAATAAATGGGAGGATACTGAGAGGTGTCGAGAAACAAAGGGACCTTGGAGTGCATGTCCACAGATCCCTGAAGGTAGCAGGACAGGTAGATAAGGTGGTTAAGAAGGCATATGGAATGCTTTCCTTTATTAGCCGAATGTAAGGAATTTTACAACACCAGGTTATAGTCCAACAGTTTTATTTGAAAATCACAAGCTTTCGGAGGCTTTCTCCTCTGAAAGCTTGTGATTTTCAAATAAAACTGTTGGACTATAACCTGGTGTTGTAAGATTCCTTACATTTGCCCACCCCAGTCCATCACCGGCATCTCCACATCATCTTTATTAGCCGAGGCATAGAATATAAAAGGAGGGAGGTTATGCCAGAACTGTATAAAACACTGGTTAGGCCACAGCTTGAGTACTGCGTACAGTTCTGGTCACCACATTTACAGGAAGGATGTAATTGCACTAGTGAGGGTACAGAGGAGATTTACGAGGATGTTGCCAGGACTGGAGAATTTTAGCTATGAGGAAAAGATTGGATAGGCTGGGGTTGCTTTCCTTGGAACAGAGGAGGCTGAGGGGTGATTTAATTGAGGTGTAAAAAATTATGCGGGGCCTTGATAGAGTGGATAGGGAGGACCTATTTTCCTTAGCGGAGGGGTCAATAACCAGGGGGCATAGATTTAAAGTAATTGATAGAAGGATTAGAGCGGAAATGAGGAAAAATGTTTTTACCCAGATGGTGGTGGGGGTCTGGAACTCACTGCCTGAGAGGGTGATAGAGGCAGAAACCCTCAACTCATTTAAAAAATACCTGGATGTGCACCTGAAGAGCCGTGACCTGCAGGGCTACGGACCAAATGTGGGAAAGTGGGATTAGGCTGGGTGGCTCGTTTCTCAGCCGGCACAGACACGATGGGCCGAATGGCCTCCTGTGCTGTAAATTTTCTATGAATCTATGATTCTGTCATATCAACTACATTGCCCTCATCTACCCTCGCTGTAACCTCATCAAAAAACTCAATCATGTTAGTTAAACACGATTTGCCTTTAACAAATCCGTGCTGGCTTTCCCTAATCAATCCACATTTGTCCAAGTGACTTCTAATTCTGTCCCGGTTTATCGTTTCTAAAAGTTTCTCCACCACCGAAGTTTAACTGTAATTGCTGGGTTTATCCTTACATCCTTTTTTGAACAAGGGTGTAACATTTGCAATTCTCCAGTCCCCTGGCACCTCCCGCCCCCGTATCTAAGGATGTTTGGAAGATTATGGCCAGTATCTCCGCAATTTCCACCCTTACTTCCCTCAGCAACCTAGGATGCGTCCCGTCGGACCGGGTGATTTATCTACTTTAAATACAGTTTGCCTTTCAAGTACCTCTTCTTTATCAATTTTTAGCCCATCCAGTATCTCAACTACATCTTCCTTTGCTGAGACTCTGCAGCATCTTCTTCCTTGGTAAAGTCAGATGCAAAGTACTCATTTAGTACCTCGACCATCCCCTCTGCCTCCATGAGTAGATCTCCTTTTTGGTCACTAATCGGCCCCACCCCTCCTCTTACTACCCGTTTATTGTTTACATGCCTTTGGAAGACGTTTGGATTCCCTTTTATGTTGGCCGCCAGTCTATTCTCATACTCTCTCTTTGCTCCTCTTATTTCCTTTTTCACTTCCCCTCTGAACTTTCTATATTCTGCCTGGTTTTCACTTGTGTTATCATCCTGATATCTGTCATACGCCCCTTTTTTCTATTTCTACTTACTCACTATCTCTTTTGTCATCCAGGGAGCTCTGGCTTTAGTTGCCCTCCCTTTCTCCCTCGTGGGAATGTACCTAGACTGAACCCGAACCATCTCCTCTTTAAAGACCACCCACTGTTCAATTACAGATTTGCCTGACAATCTTTGATTCCAATTTACCCAGGCCAGATCTGTTCTCATCCCACTGAAACTGGCCCTCCTCCAGTTGAGTATTTTTACTTTAGAGTGGTCCGTGTCCTTTGCCATTGTTATCCTAAACCTTATGATACTATGATCGCTGTTCTCTAAATGTTCCCCCACTGACACTTGCTCCACTTGGCCCACCTCATTCCCCAGAACCAAGTCCAGCAATGCCTCCTTCCTCGTTGGGCCGGAAATGTACTGGTCAAGGAAGTTCTCCTGAACATTTCAAAAATTCCTCCCCCTCTTTGCCCCTTATATTATTACTTTCCCAGTCTATATTAGGATAGTTGAAATCCCCCATTATCACTACTCTATGGCTTTTGCACCTCTCTGTAATTTCCCTGCAAATTTGCTCCTCTATCTCCTTCCCACTGGTTGGTGGCCTATAGAATATACCCAGTAATGTAATGGCACCTCTATTGTTTCTTAACTCGAACCAAATAGTTTCTGTCCTTGACCCCTCCAGGACATCCTCTCTCTCCAGCACTGCAATATTCTCCTTAATCAATATTGCCACCACCCCCCCCCCTCTGCCTTTCTTTCGTTCCCTATCTTTCCTGAACACCTTGTATCCAGGAATATTTAGTACCCAATCCTGCCCTTTTTTGAGCCAGGTCTCCGTTATCACCATGACATCATATTCCCATGTGGCTATTTGCACCTGCAGCTCACCGACCTTGTTTACCACGCCTCGTGCGTTCACCACATGCACCGCAAACCCGTCTTAGACTTTCTTGTACTTTCTTAGTCTGGTTCCACCTAATACTGTACTATTTCTTTCTCCCCCAATCCTTTGTGCCCCTTGTTTCCCCTTTCCATTACTACATCCTGGTGCCCATCCCCCTATCAAAATAGTTTAACTCCCCCCCCCCACCCCCACCACAGAACTAGCCGTGAGGATATTGCTCCCGGCTCCATTGAGGTGCAACCCGTCCGGCTTGTACAGGTCCCACCTCCCGCAGAACCGGTCCCAATGTCCCAGGAATCTAAAGTCCTCCCTCCTGCACCATCTCTCCAGCCACGCATTCATCTGCTCTATCCTCCTATTTCTATACTCACTAACGCGTGGCCCCGGGAGTAATCCAGAGATTACTACCCTTGAGGTCCTGCTTATTAATCTCTTTCCTAACTCCTTAAACTCTGCCTGCAGGATCTCATCCCTCTTTCTACCTATTTCATTGGTACCGATATGGACCACGACCTCTGGCTGTTCACCCTCCCCCCCCCCCCCCCCCCCAAGAATGTTCTGCAGCCACTCAGTGACGTCCTTGACCCTGGCACCAGGGAGGCAACTTACCATCCTGGAATCACGCCTGCGGCCGCAGAAACACCTGTCTGTTCCCCTAACTATAGAATCCCCTATCACTATCGCTCTTCTGATCTTTCTCCTCCCTCCTGGACAGCTGGGCCACCCATGGTGCTATGGTCTTGGCTCTGGCTGCACTCCCCAGAGGAACCTTCTCCCTCACCGGTTTGAATACTGGTTAGAGAGTGAGATGCCCTCAGGGGACTCCTGCACTACCTGCCTGGTCCTCCGTGTCTGTCTGGAAGTCACCCAGTCCCTCTCTGCCTGCATTCTCTTAATCCTGAAACATGCTATCCCCGTAGCTCTCAGTCTCGCGGATACACTGCAGTGACTCCAGCTGCTGTTCAAGCTCCGAAACCCGGAGCTCGAGTTACTCCAGCTGACAACACTTCCTGCACCTGTCGTTGTCCAGGACACTTTAAGGACAATGGATGGACATTCACAGCACTTATAGAAACATAGAAAATTTACGGCACAGATGGAGGCCATTTGGCCCATCATGTCCATACCTGTCAAAAAAGAGCTATCCAGCTTAATCCCACTTTCCAGCACTTGGTCCGTAGCCCTGGAGGTTACGGCACTTTAGGTGCACATCCAAGCACGTTTTAAATGACTTGAGGGTTTCTGCCTCTCCCACCCTCTCAGGCAGTGAGCTCCAGACCCCCACCACCCTCTGGGTGAAAAAATTTCTCCTCAACTCCCCTCTAATCTTTCTACCAATTACTTTAACTCTATGCCCCCTGGTTATTGACCTCTCTGCTAAGGGAAATAGGTCCTCCCTACCCACTCTATCTAGGCCCCTCATAGTTTTATACACCTCAATTAAATCTCCCCTCAGCCTCCTCTGATTCAAGGAAAACAACCCCAGCCTATCCAATCTTTCCTCATAGCTAAAATTCCTCAGTCCAGGCAACATCCTCTGCAATCACCTCTTTCCTGTAATGTGGTGACCAGAACTGTACGCAGTACTCAAGCTGTGGCCTAACCAGTGTTTTATACAGTTCTAGCATAACATCTCTGCTCTTTTATTCTATGCCTCGGCTAATAAAGGAAATTATTCCATATGCATTCTTAACCACCTTAGCTGCTACCTTCAGAGATCTGTGGACATGCACTCCAAGGTCCCTCACTTCCTCTACAACTCTCAGTACCCTCCCATTTATTGTGTATTCCCTTGCCTTGTTTGCCCTCCCCAAATGCATTACCTCACACTTCTCCGGATTGAATTCCATTTGCCACTTTTCTGCCCACCTGAACAGTCCATTGATATCTTCCTGCAGTCTACAGCTTTCCTCCTCACTATCAACAGCATGGCCTATTTTTGTATCATCTGCAAACTTCCTAATCATGCCCCCTAAGTTTAACTCTAAATCATTAATATATACCATAAAAAGCAAGGGACCTAGTACTGAGCCCTGCAGAACTCCACTGGAAACAGCCTTCCAGTCACAAAGACACCCGTTGACCTTTACCCTTTGCTTCCTGCCACTGAGCCAATTTTGGATCCAATTTGCCACTTTCCCTTGGATCCCATGGACTTTTACTTTTTTGACCAATCTGCCATGTGGGACCTTGTCAAAAGCCTTGCTAAAATCCATGTAGACTACATTAAACGCGTTACCCTCATCGACCCTCCTTGTTACCTCCTCGGAAAATTCAATCAAGTTAGTCAGACACGACCTCCCCTTAACAAATCCATGCTGACTGTCCTCGATTAATCCGTGCCTTTCTAAATGACGATTTATATTGTCTCTCAGAATTGATTCCAATAATTTGCCCACTACCGAGGTTAGACTGACTGGCCTGTAATTACTCAGTCTATCCCTTTCTCCCTTTTTAAACAATGGTATATTGTTAGCAGTCCTCCAATCCTCCAGCTCCATGCCTGTATCCAGGGAGGATTGGAAATGATGGTCAGAGCCTCCGCTATTTCCTCCCTTGCTTCTTTTAACCGCCTGGGATACATTTCATCTGGGCCTGGCGATTTACCTACTTTCAAAGGTGCTAATCCCCTTAATATTTCTTCTCACTATGTTTATCCCATCCAATATTTCACACTCCTCCTCCTTAACTGCAATATCTTATACGGACAATAGATGGAAATTCACAAGAATTATCTGGACAATGGATAGACATTCACTGCCAGAGAGGGTAGAGGGGGTACAGAGGAGATTTACGAGGATGTTGCCTGGACTGGAGAATTTTAGCTATGAGGAAAGATTGGATAGGCTGAGGTTGTTTTCTTTGGAACAGAGGGATTTAATTGAGGTATATAAAATTATGAGGGGCCCAGATAGAGTGGATAGGAAGGACCTAGTTCCCTTAGCAGAGAGGCCAATAACCAGGGGGCATAGATTTTAAAGTAATTTGTAGAAGGATTAGAGGGGAGCTGAGGAAAAATGTTTTTACCCAGAGGGTGGTGGGGGTCTGGAACTCACTGACTGAGAAGGTGGTAGAGGCAGAAACCCTCAACTCACTTAAAAAGTACCTGGATGTGCACCTGACGAGCCGTGACCCACCAAGTGCTGGAAAGCGGGATTAGGCTGGGTGACTCATTGTCGGCCGGCATGGACACGATGAGCTGAATGGCCTCCTTCTGTGCCATAAATTTTCTATCATTCTTTCTATGATTCATATATGGACAATTGATGGACATTCACTGCAATTATCTGGACAATAGATAGACTTTCTCTGCACTCTTATGGGCAATAGATGGAGTGAGGAGGATAGTAACAGGCTTCAGGAGGACATAGACAGGCTGGTGGAATGGGCGAACACATGGCAGATGAAATTTAACGCAGAGATGTGCAAAGTGATACATTTTGACAAGAAGAATGAGGAGAGGCCACATAAACTAAAGGGCACAATTCTAAAGGGGATGCAGGAACAGAGAGATCTGGGGGTATATGTGCACAAATCGTTGAAGGTGGCAGGGCAGGTTGAGAGATCAGTTAAAAAAAACATACGGGATCCTGCGCTTTATAAATAGAGGCATAGAGAACGGAAGGAAAGAAGTTATGATGAACCTTTATAAAACACTGGTTTGGCCACAACTGGAGTATTGTGTCCAGTTCTGGGCACCACACTTTAGGAAGGATGTGAAGGCCTTAGAGAGGGTGCTGAAGAGATTTACTAGAATGGGTCCAGGGATGAGGGACTTCAGTTATGTGGATAGACTGGAAAAGCTGGGGTTGTTCTCCTTGGAACAGAGAAGGTTAAGAGGAGATTTGATAGAAGTATTCAAAATCATGAAGGGTTTAGATAAAGTAAATAAAGAGAAAACTGTTCCCATTGGTGGAAGGGTCGCGAACCAGGGGACACAGATTTAAGGTGATCGGCAAAAGAACCAAAGGCGACATGAGGAAAAATTTTTTTGCACAGTGAGTTATGATCTGGAATGCACTTCCTGAAAGGGCGGTGGAAGCAGATTCAATCGTGGCTTTCAAAAGGGAATTGGATAAATATTTGAAGGGAAAAAATTTGCAGGGCTACGGGGAAAGAGCGGGGGAGTGGGACTAGCTGGACTGCTGTTGCAGAGAGCTGGCACGGACTCGATGAGCCGAATGGCCTCCTTCTATGCTGTAACGATTCTATGATCCTGTGATTTCACTGCACTTATCTGGACAATAGATAGAAATTCACAGCACTTATATGGACAATAGATGCTGCAGTTAATATGTACTGCAGTGTTTCCTTAGTGCAGTGAAATACATGTAGTTTTTGTGTGACTGTGGCACTGTTATCACCCTTTCCAACCTATCCCATAGTAAGGAGCTGAAAGTTTCCTTTAGCAATTATTGAATCATATCTCAAATCACCTCAATCCATTTCTGACGATCCAGTTGCAGTGATGGGAAAAAGCAGCTGCCAGTGCAGTCCCCATTCAAAACCTGACACTGGTGCAGAACGGGAGCAGCGATTGAAACCCTGGGCCTGCGAGTCCTCAGTTCCGTGCTTGTCCCTGCGCTAACGGCACACGTGAATGTAATTACAGCCTTAAGGCTCTCTGCAGGCTTCTCACCATCTCTGTGGTGTCATTTTTAGAAATCCCGAGACTGAGAAAACACATCATCAACATGTATTTAAAAGAAAGAAAAAAAGTGGTGACTGACTACGTGTCTGAGGTGTGGGGGTTGCTGCTCCTTCTCACATCACTCAACAAAAGCCTGAATAAACAGGTAATTATAATTACACAGACTCTTCTGACTGGGCCCCGCCCCGAACCGTCCTGGCTCCGGGACCCGTCCCGAACCGTCCTGGCTCCGGGCCCCGCCCCGAACCGCCCTGGCTCCGGGCCCCGCCCCGAACCGCCCTGGCTCCGGGCCCCACCCCGAACCGCCCTGGCTCCGGGCCCCGCCCCGAACCGCCCTGGCTCCGGGCACCGCCCCGAACCGCCCTGACTCCGGGCCCCGCCCCGAACCGTCCTGGCTCCGGGCCCCGCCCCGAACCGCCCTGGCTCCGGGCCCCGCCCCGAACCGCCCTGGCTCCGGGCCCCGCCCCGAACCGCCCTGGCTCCGGGCCCCGAATCGCCTGGCTCCGGGCCCCGCCCCGAACCGCCCTGACTCCGGGCCCCGCCCTGACTCCGGGCCCCGCCCTGAACCGTCCTGGCTCCGGGCCCCGCCCCGAACCGCCCTGGCTCCGGGCCCCGCCCCGAACCGCCCTGGCTCCGGGCCCCGCCCCGAACCGCCCTGGCTCCGGGCCCCGCCCCGAACCGGCCTGGCTCCGGGCCCCGCCCCGAACCGCCCTGGCTCCGGGCCCCGCCCCGAACCGCCCTGGCTCCGGGCCCCGCCCCGAACCGCCCTGGCTCCGGGCCCCGCCCCGAACTGTCCTGACTCTCTGTCTTGCCCGGAATCTTTCTTAAACCGCTGAATCTGGGAATACCTTTTGAGCCAATTTTGTGAATTGTTATTGAGCAAAATTTACAAAAACTGACTGGTTTCTTTAAACACTGTAAATCTTTGCAGAATAACATCCTCAGCACGAGATTTAAGACCATGTCTGAGAGTTTCGAGGAACAATTGGGAAGCCTTACTGATTATATGGAACGTTTTGCCAGAAATCTGCAGGATCAACTCAAACGAGGAGTTGACAAAGATGAGAAAAAGTGCCTTGAAGTCATTAAAAGGCACACAGAGCGGGTAGGTACAGTGAGTGAGGTGAAATGGAGGATGGGAGCAGTATTCACAGCTCGCAGTGATAATGGCGCGGAGCCCTCTACAGGGCATCTGGGACCTGAGTGAACGGGGCAAGCAACTGGGTATCTCCTTAACCAATCAGATTGAAGGATTGTGAAATTAACAGTGCGAGGACTGAACCAGGAAGTGTAAGTCAGAGTGGGTGAATTCAATGTCAAATCAGGTACAGAAAGAGAAATAAAGAGAGGGAAAGAAAGATTGGATTAAGGGAGAGAAAAAAAGAGAGAGAAAGAAAAACTACAAAAAAAATTCATTTTATTATTTTATTTTTTATACCTCCAACAACAGTTAAAAGCTGAAGGAATGAGACTCCACACGTGTAATAGTTAATTTTCAGTGCCTGAGAGGTTGACTGGCAGTAATTAACAGTTATCACGCCATTAAAAGTTTACTTAGACTTGAAATTGACAAGACCTAACTTTCTGTGGTGAGTTTAGTTGGTAACTAGCACGCAAATACAGCATCTTCACGCCATTTGATGCATTTCAATGGTGAGGCAGATGATGATTTCGATGCTGTTTTCGCGAAGCTAACGTTGGAGCAGCACATATCCGACAGCAACTTTTCAATTTCTGCCTTTAATCGCTCGTCTGCCCTCGCCTGAAGTTGCTGTGGTATTTGAGCATAAATAACGGAGAGTGCCATTAACCTCACCGTTATTTTGACAGCAGTTTTTGAGCCATTGGGTTTTATAGCCCCCTCGCTTGTTTACTTAATGAGGGAAACCTTTGACCACTTATTGGGAGCCAAGCTGGCTTCCCCCATCTGCTCTAGATGGTCCTAATGGCCTGAAATAACGGAAGTCAAAGAAAGAAAGACTTGCATTTATATAGAGCCTTTCATGACTTCAGGACGTCGCAAAGAGCTTTACAGCCAATGAAGTGCTTTTGAAGTGTTGTCACCGTTGGAATGTAGGAAACGTGGCTGCCAATTTTTACACAGTGAGGTCCCACAAACAGCAAGGTGATAATGGCCAGATAATCTGTTCTTAGGTTCTGGTTAAGGGATAAATACTGGCCAGGATATCGAGGAGAACTCCCCAGCTCTTTGAATAATGGAATCTTTTACATCCATTTGAGAGGGCAGCCTCTGGAGTGGGACTTGAACCCATGACCTTCTGACTCAGAGGTGAGAGTACTACGACCAAGACATGGCTAACAATGAGTGAATGTACACTTCATCGCAAATGGCATTAGAATCATACAATGAAAGAATCTTACACCACAGCAGTAGGTCAATCTGTGCCGGCTCTTTGAAAGTTTATTAGAACGCTGGTCGCTTTGTACATTGGCAGTGGTAGAACGCTGGTCCCTTTGTAGATGGGCAATACTAGAACACTGGCCAGCATTTATTGTCACAGCAAAAGAGGAGGTGGTTGAGATACTGGATGGGCTAAAAATTGATAAAGAAGAGGTACTAGAAAGGCTGGCTGTACTTAAAGTAGATAAATCACCCGGTCCGGATGGGATGCATCCTAGGTTGCTGAGGGAAGTAAGGGTGGAAATTGCAGTGGTACTGACCATGATCTTCCAAACATCCGTAGATACGGGGGTGGTGCCAGAGGACTGGAGAATTGCAAATGTTACACCCTTGTTCAACAAGGGGTGTGAGGATAAACCCAGCAACTACAGGCCAGTCAATTTAACCTCAGTGATGGGGAATCTTTTAGAAATGATAATCTGGTACAAAATTAACAGTCACTTGGAGAAGTGTGGATTAATTAAGGAAAGCCAACACGGGTTTGTTAAGGGCAAATCGCCTTCAACTAACTTGATTGCGTTTTTTGATGAGGTAACAGAGAGGGTTGATGAGGGCAATGCGATTGTGTATATGGACTTTCAAAAGGTGTTTGATAAAGTGCCACGTAATACACTTCTCATCAAAGTTGAAGCCCGTGGAATAAAAGGGACAGTGGCAGCATGGATACAGAATTGGCTAAGTGACAGGAAACAGAGAGTAGTGGTGAACGGTTGTTTTTCGGACTGGAGGGAGGTGTACAGTGGTGTTCCCCAGGGGTCGGTGTTGGGACCACTGCTTTTCTTGATATATATTAATGACTTGGACTTGGGTGTACAGGGCACAATTTCAAAATTTGCGGATGACACAACATTTGCAAGTGTAGTGAACAGTGAGCAGGATAGTGATAGACTTAAAGAGGATATAGACAGGCTGGTGGAATGGACGGACACGTGGCAGATGAAACTTAACGCAGAAAAATGCGAAGTGATACATTTTGGTAGGAAGAATGAGGAGAGGCAATATAAACTAGAGGGCACAATTCCAAAATGTGGTACAAGAACAGAGAAATCTGGGGGCATATGTGCGCAAATTGTTATGGGTGGTAGGGCAGGTTGAGAAAGTGGTTAAAAAAGCATACGGGATCCTGGGCTTTATAAATAGAGGCATAGAATACAAAAACAAGGAAGTTATGATGAACCTTTATAAAATACTGGTTTGGCCACAACTGGAGTATTGTGTCCAATTCTGGGCACCGCACTTTAGGAAGAACATGAAGGCCTTAGAGAGGGTGCAGAAAAGATTTATAGAATAGAATCATAGAATCATAGAAGTTACAACATGGAAACAGGCCCTTCGGCCCAACATGTCCATGTCGCCCAGTTTATACCACTAAGCTAGTCCCAATTGCCTGCACTTGGCCCATATCCCTCGATACCCATCTTCCCCTTGTAACTGTCCAAATGCTTTTTAAAAGACAAAATTGTACCCGCCTCTACTACTGCCTCTGGCAGCTCGTTCCAGACACTCACCACCCTTTGAGTGAAAAAATTGCCCCTCTGGATCCTTTTGTATCTCTCCCCTCTCACCTTAAATCTGTGCCCCCTCGTTATAGACTCCCCTACCTTTGGGAAAAGATTTTGACTATCGACCTTATCTATGCCCCTCATTATTTTATAGACTTCTATAAGATCACCCCTTAACCTCCTACTCTCCAGGGAATAAAGTCCCAGTCTGTCTAACCTCTCCCTGTAAGTCAAACCATCAAGTCCCGGTAGCATCCTAGTAAATCTTTTCTGCACTCTTTCTAGTTTAATAATATCCTTTCTATAATAGGGTGACCAGAACTGTACACAGTACTCCAAGTGTGGCCTCACCAATGCCCTGTACAACTTCAACAAGACATCCCAACTCCTGCATTCAATGTTCTGACCAATGAAACCAAGCATGCTGAATGCCTTCTTCACCACCCTATCCACCTGTGACTCCACTTTCAAGGAGCTATGAATCTGTACTCCTAGATCTCTTTGTTCTATAACTCTCCCCAACGCCCTACCATTAACGGAGTAGGTCCTGGCCCGATTCGATCTACCAAAATGCATCACCTCACATTTATCTAAATTAAACTCCATCTGCCATTCATCGGCCCACTGGCCCAATTTATCAAGATCCCGTTGCAATCCTAGATAACCTTCTTCACTGTCCACAATGCCACCAATCTTGGTGTCATCTGCAAACTTACTAACCATGCCTCCTAAATTCTCATCCAAATCATTAATATAAATAACAAATAACAGCGGACCCAGCACCGATCCCTGAGGCACACCGCTGGACACAGGCATCCAGTTTGAAAAACAACCCTCGACAACCACCCTCTGTCTTCTGTCGTCAAGCCAATTTTGTATCCAATTGGCTACCTCACCTAGAATGATTCCAGGGATGAGGGACTTCAGTTACATGGATAGACTGGAGAAGCTGGGGTTGTTCTCCTTGGAACAGAGAAGGTTAAGGGGAGATTTGATCGAGGTATTCAAAATCATGAACGGTCTAGACAGAATAGAGAGAGAGAAACTTTTCTCATTGGTGGAAGGGTCAAGAACCAGAAGGCATAGATTTAAGGTGATTGCCAAAAGAACCAAAGGTGACATGAGGAAAAACTTTTTTACACAGTGAATTTTATGATCTGCAATGCACTGCCCGAGGGGGTGATGGAAGCAGATTCAATCATGGCTTTCGAAAGGGAATTGGATAAGTACTTGAAGGGAAAAAATTTGCAGCGCTACAGGGATAGGGCGATGGACGAGCTGGATTGCTCTTGCAGAGAGCCGGCACGGACTCGATGGGACGACTGGCCTCCTTCCATGCTGTAATATTCTGTGATTTCTACATTGACAATAGTAGAACACTGGAGTGGAATGATGGTCCCTTTTTACATTGGCAGTAGTAGAATGCTGGTTCCATTTTTTCTTCATCATGAGATGTAGGCATCGCCAGCATTTATTGCCCCATCCCTAATTGCCCTTGAGAAGGTGGTGGTGAGCCGCCTTCTTGAACCACTGCAGTCCGTGTGGTGAAGGTTCTCCCACAGTGCTGGTAGGTAGGGAGTTCCTGGATATTGACCCAGCGACGATGAAGGAACGACGATATATTTCCAAGTCAGGATGGCTTGTGACTTGGAGGGGAACGTGCAGATGATAGTGTTCCCATGTGCCTGCTGCCCTTGACCTTCTAGGTGGTAGAGGTCACGGGTTTGGGAGGTGCTGTCGAAGAAGCCTTGGCGAGTTGCTGCAGTGCATCCTGTGGATGGTACACACTTCAGCCACAGTGTGCCGGTGCTAAAGGGAGTGAATGTTTAGGGTGGTGGATGGGGTGCCAGTCAAGAGGGCTGCTTTGTCCTGGATGGTGTCGAACTGCTTGAGTGTTGTTGGAGCTGCACTCATCCAGGCAAGTGGAGAATATTCCTGACTTGTGCCTTGTAGATGGTGGAAAAGCTTTGGGGAGTCAGGAGGTGAGTCACTCGCTGCAGACTACCCAGCCCCTGACCTGCTCTTGTAGCCACAGTATTTATGTGTCTGGTCAATGGTGTTCTCCAGGATATTGATGGTGGGGGATTCGGCGATGGTAATGCCATTGAACGTCATGGGGAAGCGGTTAGACTCTCTCTTGTTGGAGATGGCCATTGCCTGGCACTTGTCTGGCGTGAATGTTACTTGCCACTTATCAGCCCAAGCCTGGTTGTTGCCCAGGTCTTGCTGCATGTGGGCATGGATTGCTTCATTATCTGAGGGGTTACGAATGGAACTGAACACTCTGCAATCATCAGCGAACATCCCCATTTCTGACCTTATGATGGAGGGAAGGTCATTGATGAAGCAGCTGAAGATGGTTGGGCCTAGGACACTGCCCCGAGGAACTCCTGCAGCAATGCCCTGGGGCTGAGATGATCGGCCTCCGACAACCACTACCATCTTCCTTTGTGCTAGGTATGGCTCCAGCCACTGGAGACTTTTCCCCCTGATTCCCATTGACTTCAATTTTACTAGGGTTCCTTGGTGCCACACTCGGTCAAATGCTGCCTTGATGTCAAGGGCAGTCATTTTCACCTCACCTCTGGAATTCAGCTCTTTTGTCCGTGTTGCACATGGGCAGTAGTAGAACGCTGATCCCTTTGTTGATGGGCAGTAGTAGAACGCTGGTGACGTTATGTAAATTGGCAGTAGGAGGATGCTGATCCCTTTGTACATTGGCAGCAGTAGATTGCTGAACCCGTTGTACATTGACAACGCTGGTCGTTTTGTACATTGGTCCGGATGGAATACATCCGCACACATTAAAAGAAGTTAGGGAAGAGATAATAGAGGCTCTATTATATATTTATGAGAATTCATTAGAAAATGGTATAGTGTCATAGGACTGATGGACAGCTAATGTGATTCCTATATTTAAAAGGAGAGATAGAACAAGTCCAGGGAACTATAAACCAGTTAGCTTAACGTCGGTGGTAGGAAAAATAATAGAATCTTTACTCAAACATGTAATAGAAAAACATCTAGAAACCGAAAATATAATAAAGAATAGTCAGCATGGATTTCAGAAGGGAAGGTCATGCTTGACCAACCTTATTGAATTCTTTGAAGAAGTAACAGAAAGGGTAGACAAGGGTAAGGTAGTAGATGTAATATATTTGGATTTTCAAATGGCCTTTGATAAGGCATCGGATAGTAGACTCATAACTAAGGCCAGAGCACGTGGAGCCAGGGGACAGGTAGCAGAATGGATAGCAAGCTGGCTATAAAACAGAAAACAGAGAGTAGGGGTTAAAGGCTGTCATTCAGTCTGGCGGAAGTTGGGAATTGGTGTTCCACAGGGATAGGTGCTGGGACCACTGTTGTTCCTCATTTACATAAACAATTTGGACTCGGGAATCGGAAGTATGATATCTAAATTTACGCATGACACCAAATTGAGGAGTATAGTTAATACTGAGGAGGACTGCGACAAAGTACTGGAAGACATTAATAAACTTGCAGAATGTGCGTGTAAATAGTGAATGAATTTCAATATAGATAAGTGTGAGGTGGCGTATTTTGGTAGGAAGAATAAGGATGCTACATACTCCTTGGATAATAAGAGTCTAAATGGGGTAGCGGAGCAAAGGGCTCTCGTGGTACAGATACACAAATCACTAAAAGTAGCGACCTAAGTCAATAAGGCCATAAAAAAAGCAAACCAAACAGTGGGGTTCATTTCTAGAGGAATAGAATTGAAAAGTCGAGAAGTTATATTAAACTTGTATAGAACCTTGGTTAGACCACACTTGGAGTATTGTGAACAGTTCGGGTCTCAATATTACATAAAGGATACAGAGGCACTGGCGACCGTGCAAAAGAGATTTACAAGGATGATAACAGAACTGAGAGGTTATAACTACCAGGAAAGATTGAATAGGCTTGGGCGTCATCTCCAGAAAAGAGAAAAGAGAAAGGGTGACCTAGAGGTCTTTAAAATTATGAAGTGGTTTGATAGGGTACATGTAGAGGAAATGTTTCCACTTGTGGGGGAGTCCAAAACTAGGGGCCATCAATATAAAATAGTCACTAATAAATCCAATAGGGAATTCAGGAGACACTTCTTTACCCAGAGAGTGGATAGAATCTGGAACTCGCTACCACAAGGAGTAGTTGAGGCGACGAGCATAGATGGATTTAAGAGGAAGCGAGATAAACACGAGGGAGAAAGGAATAGAAAGAGATGATGATAGGGTGAGATCAAGAGGAGTGTTAACCCGGCAACCAGGCTAGTCAGTTTAACCTTGGTGGTGGGGAAGCTTTTAGAAACAATAATCCGGGACAAAATTGATAGTCACTTGGACAAGTGTGGATTAATTAGGGAAAGCCAGCACGGATCTGTTAAAGGCAAATCGTATTTATCTAACCTGATGGAGTTTTTTGATGAGGTAACAGAGAGTGTTGATGAGGGCAGTGCAGTTGATGTGGTGTATATGGACTTTCAAATCGCGTTTGATGATGTGCCACACAATTTTGCTGACAAGCCTATTATGGAATAAAAGGGGCAGTGGCAGCATGGATATAGAATTGGCTAAGTGAAAGGAAGCAGAGAGTAGTGGTGAACGGTTGTTTTTCGGACTGGAGGGAGGTGTACAGTGGTGTTCCCCAGGGGTCGGTACCAGGACCACTGCTTTTTTTGATATATATTAATGACTTGAACTTGGGTGTACAGGGCACAATTTTAAAATTTGCAGATGACACAAAATTTGGAAAGGTAATAAACAGTGAGGAGGATAGTGATAGACTTCAACAGGCTAGTGGAATGGGCAGATACATGGCAAATGAAATTTAACTTAGAGAAGTGCAAAGTGATACATTTTGGTAGGAAGAACGAGGAGAGGCAACATAAACTAAAGGGCACAATTCTAAAACGGTACAATTCTATGAAGGGTGAGGAACAGAGAGACCTGGGGGTATATGTGCACAAATTGTTGAAGGTGGCAGGGCAGGTTGAGAAAGCCATTAAAAAAGCATACGGGATCCTGGGCTTTATAAATAGAGGCATAGAGTACAAAAGCAAGGAAGTTATGATGAACCTTTATAAAACACTGGTTAGGCTGCAACTGAAATATTGTGGTCAATTCTGAGCACCGCACTTTAGGAAGGATGTGAAGGCCTTAGAGAGGGTGCAGAAAAGATTTACTAGAATGGTTCTAGGTTTGAGGGACTTCAGTTACGTGGATAGACTGGAGAAGCTGGGGTTGTTCTCCTTGGAACAGAAGATTGAGAAGAGATTTGATAGAAGTATTCAAAATCATGACGGGTTTAGATAAAGTAAATAAAGAGAAACTGTTCCCCTTGGCAGAAGGGTCGAGAACCAGAGGACACAGATTTAAGGATATCGGCAAAAGAACCAAAGGCGACATGGGGAAAAGCGTTTTTACACAGCGAGTAGTTATGATCTGGAATGCGCTGCCTGAAAGGGCGGTGGAAGCAGATTCAATCGTGGCTTTCAAAAGGGAATTGGATTAATACTTGAAGGGAAAAATTTGCAGGGATACGGGGAAAGAGCAGGGGATTGGGACTAACTGGATTGATCTTCCAAAAAGCCAGCATTGGCTCGATGGGCCAAATGGCCTCTTTCTGTGCTGTAACTATTCTATGATTCTATGATTGGGCAGTGCATGAACACCAGCACAGATCAGTTGGGCCAAATGGCCTGTTTGTGTGCTGTATATTTTATGTAATTGTACATTGGCAGTAGATGAACGATGGTGTTTATTGTCCAGATTTGATGAGGTTCCTTATATGCTGTAGAGCCGCTTCTGGGCACAAGTTCCCTTCTGCTGCTGCAACAGCTGGAGCTTCTACACATCACTTTTGGGACTTGATAAGCTCCGATCTTTTATTGTGCCTTGTTTTGCTTTCAGTTAGAACAGACCTAGGTCTTGAAGCCACTCCTGATATGTCACCAATTTACATCTGTAACCATTGAATAAAAGAACTGTATAACATAAAATAATCATTATTTAAAATAGTAAACACAAATAACGTGCATATCTGTGTCCTTGTTTTTGTAGCCAGAGACTAAATCTTACCGAGGTTACCACAGGACACTGAAAGCGATATGTAACTACGATGGGGTTTACAACTCACCCACGTTTGGGCCAATCAATGTTAACCGCGATCTGTCAGAGAATCTCTACAGTGAAATTAATACTTTTTTTGAAAGTACATTTCAGTAAGTACCCTAGTAATACACACAACACTTACACACCAATCAATGAGTTAGGGAGTAACCGACCAGGGATCATTAAACATCAGGCAAAGTCGAGCTTCACATCCCCTCGGTTTAGTAAATGTAGATAGAAGCCCAATTTTCTGATCATACTTAGAATGCAGTTTATTTTCACTAATTCCGAGATTTAATGTGTTTTGCTGCTTGTGATCGCCTGCCCTTGAACAGAGCAGTGTCATTTGCTCCAACATTTTACTTTGGTTCTTAGCCAAACAAAGCTTTCCTTTATCGTTATCTGATTTATTGTAAGTGTTTTACCATTTGAATAATGGACTCCTGCATGTTCCTTTATGACTGATGCTGTGCTTCCTTCGAAGCCGTGACTACCTCAGTGCTCACCTTGCACTGTATGGCCTGTGCCCTGGAGCAGGGTTGAGTCATAGATGTTGTTGAATCTGACTCCCCTTTGAGGGCTGATCATGCAAACACCTTCCACAGTCAGCAAAGCTTTGTTCCATTCAACCCTTGAATGGAGCCAGGAGTTTTGAAGCTTTCTAATCTCTTGTTAGTCTGAATAGCACTGATCTGGTAGGCTTTCCACAGAATCAGTCTTGCCATTGCACTTTGAAAACTTTGAAGCCCCCACAGCACAGGGATAATTTAGGGCTGACTTTGGTGTGTAGTTTGAAATGCCACCCCACGAGTATTTCTGATGCTACCTGGTCCAAACCTGAACAGTCAGGGCATCGGTTTGAAGCCTCAACTGAAAGACAAATGAATCCCTAAGTGAGGGAAACGCGTTTGAGCTGCAGAAGATGTAAAAATGAGAGGATGCAGATTCTAACACAAAGAGCCATACTCTGCTGGGATGCACATTTTGTTTCATGAGTTTAATGTTGGACTCAGGATTTCGTGAAGTTATCATCTAGTTATTGAAATCCTTCTCGACCTGTCTGCCATCTTTGACATGGGTGACCACACCAACCTTCTCCAATGCCTTTCCTCCACTGTCTGGCTGGGTGAGACTGCGCTCGCCTGGTTCCATTCTTACCTGTCCAGCCGTAGCCAGAGAATCTCCTGCAATGGCTTCTCTTCCTGCTTAGACACCGTAACCACTGAAGTCCCTCAAGGGTCTATCCTTGGCCCCCTCCTATTTCTGATCGACATGCTGCCACTCGGTGACATCATTCAAAAACACAATGTCAGATTCCACATGTGCACTGACGATACCCAGCTCTACCTCACCACCACTTCTCTCAACTCTCGCACTGTCACTGGTTTGTCACACTGCTTATCCAACATCCAGTCTTGAATGAGCAACAATTTCCTCGAATTAAATATTGAGAATACCAAAGCCACAAACTCAGTACCCTGGCCACTGTCTGAGGCTGAACCAGACTGTTCGCAATCTCGACATCCTATTTGACCCTGAAATGAGCTTCCGACCACATGTCCGCTCCATCATTCAAGAAGGGGAGTAGGGAAAAACCGGGGAACTACAGGCCAGTGAGCCTAACATCAGTGGTAGGAAAATTATTGGAAAAAATTCTGAAGGACAAAATTAGTCTCCACTTGGAGAAGCAAGGATTAATCAGGGATAGTCAACATGGCTTTGTCAAGGGAAGATCATGTCTGACTAATTTGATTGAATTTTTTGAGGGGGTGACTAGGCGTGTGGATGAGGGTAACGCAGTGGATGTGGTATACATGGATTTCAGTAAGGCCTTCGATAAAGTCCCCCACAGGAGACTGGTCAAGAAGGTACGAGCCCATGGAATCCAGGGTGCCTTGGCACTTTGGATACAAAACTGGCTTAGTGGCAGAAGGCAGAGGGTGATGGTCGAAGGTTGTTTTTGTGACTGGAAGCCTGTGGCCAGTGGGGTACCACAGGGATCGGTGCTGGGTCCCTTGCTGTTTGTGGTCTACATTAACGACTTGGATATGAATGTAAAAGGTATGATCAGTAAGTTCGCTGATGATACAAAAATTGGTAGGGTGGTAAATAGCGAGGAGGATAGCCTCAGTCTGCAGGACGATATAGATGGGTTGGTCAGATGGGCGGAACAGTGGCAAATGGAATTTAACCCGGAAAAGTGCGAGGTGATGCACTTTGGAGGGACTAACAAGGCAAGGGAATACACAATGAATGGGAGGACCCTAGGCAAGACAGAGGGTCAGAGGGATCTTGGTGTGCAAGTTCACAGATCCCTGAAGGCGGCGGAACAGGTAGATAAGGTGGTAAAGAAGGCATATGGGATACTTGCCTTTATTAGCTGAGGCATAGAATATAAGAGCAAGGAGGTTATGATGGAGCTGTATAAAACACTGGTTAGGCCACAGCTGGAGTACTGTGTGCAGTTCTGGTCGCCACACTACAGGAAGGATGTGATCGCTTTGGAGAGGGTGCAGAGGAGATTCACCAGGATGTTACCAGGGCTGGAGCGCTTCAGCTATGAAGAGAGACTGGGAAGATTGGGTTTGTTTTCCTTGGAGCAGAGGAGGCTGAGGGGGGACATGATTGAGGTGTACAAAATTATGAGGGGCACAGATAGGATGGATACTGAGGAGCTTTTTCCCTTCGTTGAGGGTTCTATAACAAGGGGACATAGATTCAAGGTAAAAGGCGGGAGGTTTAGAGGGGATTTGAGAAAGAACTTTTTCACCCAGAGGGTGGTTGGAGTCTGGAACTCACTGCCTGAAAGGGTTGTGGAGGCAGGAACCCTCACAACATTCAAGAAGCATTTGGATGAGCACTTGAAATGCCATAGCATACAAGGCTACGGACCAAATGCTGGAATATGGGATTAGAGTAGACAGGGCTGATGGCCGGCGCGGACACGATGGGTCGAAGGGCCTCTCTCCGTGCTCTATAACTCTATGACTCTATGACTCTATCACCAAGACCGCCTACTGCCACCTCTATAACATCGCCTGTCCTCTGCCCCGCCTCAGCTCATCTGCTCCTGAAACCGTCATCCATGCCTTTGTTACCTCCAGACTCGACTATTCCAATGCTCTCCTGGCCGGCCTCCCACCTTCCACTCTCCGTAAACTTCAGCTCATCCAAACCCCTGCTCGCACCAAGTCCCGTTCACCCATCACCCTGTGCTCACTGACCTGCATTGGCTCCAGGTCCGGCAATGCCTCGTACTTCAAATTCTCATCCTTGCATTGAAATCCCTCCATAGCCTCGCCCTGCCTATTTCTGTAACCTCCTCCAGCCATACAACCCCACCAAGATCTCTGCACTCCTCCAATTTTGGCCTCTTGTCCAACCCCAATTTCCATCACCCCACCATTGGTGGCTGTGCCTTCAGCTGCCTATGCCCTAAGCTCTGGAATTCCCTCCCTAATCCTCTCTCCTCCTTTAAGACGCTCCTTAATACCTACCTCTTTGATCAAGCTTTTGATCACCTATCATAATCTCTCTTTATTTGGCTTGGTGTCAAACTTTGTCTGATAATCGCTCCTGTGAAGTGCCTCGGGACGTTTTACTACGTAAAAGGTGCCATATAAATGCAAATTGTTGTTGTGGCCCAGTCACAATGATAGGTGAAGTTTCCCATCACAATGCTAGGTGAATTGTCCAATCACAATGCTAGGTGAATTGTCCAATCACAATGCTAGGTGAATTGTCCAATCACAATGATGGGTGAATTGTCCCTTCACAATGATAGGTGAATTGTCCAATCACAATGAAAGCTTTATTGTCCAATCACAATGATAAGCAAATTGTCCAATCACAATGAGAGGAGAATTGTCCAACCACAATGCTAGGTGAATTGTCCAATCACAAGGCTAGGTGAATTGTCCAATCCCATTGGTAGGTCAATAGGCCAATCACAATGATAGATGAATTGTCCCATCACTCGGCTAGGTGAATTGTCCCTTCACAATGATACGTAAATTGTCCAATCACAATGATGGACCAATTGTCCAATCACAATGACAGAGGAATTGTCCAATCACAATGAAAGGCGAATTGTTCAATCATAACGATAGGTGATTTGTCCAATCACAATGAAATGTAGATTTACAAATCACGACGATAGTTGAATTGTCCAATCACAATCATTGGTGAATTGTCCAATCACAATGCTAGGGGACTTGTCCCTTTACAATAAAAGGTTAATTGTCCAATCACAATGATAGATGAATTGTCTAAACACAATGATGGGCTAATTGTCCAATCAATATGATTGGCAAATTGTCCATTCACAATGATAGGTGAATTGTCCAATCACAATGAGAGGAGAATTATCCAATCACAATGCTAGGGTAATTGTCCATTCACAATGAGACGTAAATTGTCCAATCACAATGATGGGCTATTTGTCCAAACACAATGTTCGGCAAAATGTCCAATCACAATGATGGGTGAATTGTCTATTGACAATTATGCATAAATTGTCCAATCACAATCGTATTTGAATTGTCCAATCACAATGATTGGAGAATTGTCCAATCACAATTATAGGCAAATTATCCAATCACAATGGTAGCTGTAATGCCCATTAACAATGGAAATTGTCCAATCACAATGATGGGCTAATTGTCCAAACACAATGATAGGCGAGTTTTTCATTGCCAATGATTGTCGAATTGTCCAATCACAATGAAACCTGGTATTGTCCAATCACAATGACAGGCAAATTGTCCAATCACAATGATAGGGTAATTGTCCAATCACAATGATAGGTGAATTCTCCAATTACAGTGAGAGGAGAATTGTTCAATCACAGTGAGAGGAGAATTGTTCAATCACAGTGAGAGGAGAATTGTCCAGTCACAATGATAGGTGAATTGTCCAATCACAATGATAGGTGAATTGTCCAATCACAATGAGAGAGCAATTGCCCTTCACAATGAGAGGTAAATTTTCAAACCACAATGATAGGATTTTTCATAACCAATGATTGGTAAATTGTCCAATCACCATGATAGGCGAATTGCCCATTCATAATGCTAGGCGAATTGTCCAATCACATTGATAGGTGAATTGTCCTTCACAATCGTATGTGAATTGTCCAATCACAATGATAGGTGAATTTGACCGTTCACAATGATACTTAAATTGTCCAACCACAATGGTAGGCCAATTGTCCATTCACAATGACGGGTGATTGAATCGGGCCAGGACCTACTCCGTTTATGGTAGGGCGTTGGGGAGAGTTATAGAACAAAGAGATCTAGGAGTACAGATTCATAGCTCCTTGAAAGTGGAGTCACAGGTGGATAGGGTGGTGAAGAAGGCATTCGGCATGCTTGGTTTCATTGGTCAGAACATTGAATGCAGGAGTTGGGATGTCTTGTTGAAGTTGTACAGGGCATTGGTGAGGCCACACTTGGAATACTGTGTACAGTTCTGGTCACCCTATTATAGAAAGGATATTATTAAACAAGAAAGAGTGCAGAAAAGATTTACTAGGATGCTACCGGGACTTGATGGTTTGACTTACAGGGAGAGGTTAGACAGACTGGGACATTTTTCCCTGGAGAGTAGGAGGTTAAGGGGTGATCTTATAGAAGTCTATAAAATAATGAGGGGCATAGATAAGGTCGATAGTCAAAATCTTTTCCCAAAGGTAGGGGAGTCTATAACGAGGGGGCATAGATTTAAGGTGAGAGGGGAGAGATACAAAAGGGTCCAGAGGGGCAATTTTTTCACTCAAAGGGTGGTGAGTGTCTGGAACGAGCTGCCAGAGGCAGTAGTAGAGGCGGGTACAATTTTGTCTTTTAAAAAGCATTTGGACAGTTACATGGGGAAGATGGGTATCGAGGGATATGGGCCAAGTGCATGCAATTGGGACTAGCTTAGTGGTATAAACTGGGCGACATGGACATGTTGGGCCGAAGGGCCTGTTTCCATGTTGTAACTTCTATGATTCTATGATTCTATTCTAATTGTCCAATCACAGTGAGAGGAGAATTGTCCAAACACAATTATGCATAAATTGTCCAATCACAATCGTATTTGAATTGTCCAATCACAATGATAGGAGAATTGTCCAATCACAATGATAGGCAAATTGTCCATTCACAATGATACGTAAATTGTCCAATCACAATCGTATGTGAATTGGCCATTAACAATGATTGGGAAGTTGTCCAATCACAATGATAGGTGAATTCTCCAATTACAGTGAGAGGAGAATTGTTCAATCACAGTGAGAGGAGAATTGTTCAATCACAGTGAGAGGAGAATTGTCCAGTCACAATGATAGGTGAATTGTCCAATCACAATGATAGGTGAATTGTCCAATCACAATGATACTTGAATTGACGAATCACAATGAGAGGAGATTTGTCCAATCACAAAGATAGGCGAAATGCCCAATCACAATGATAGGTGAATTGACCAATCACGATGATAGGCCATTTGCCCATTCACAGTGGAAGGCCAGTAGTCCAATCACAATGATATGGAATTGTCCAATCACAATGATAGGTGAATTGTCCAATCACAATGATAGTTGAATTGTCCAATCACAATGAAAGGTTAATTGTCCAATCACAATGATAGGTGAATTGTCCAATCACAGTGATAGTTGAATTGTCCAATCACAATGAAAGGTGAATTGTCCAATCACAATGAAAGGTGAATTGTCCAATCACAATGAAAGATGAATTGTCCAATCACAATGATAGGTGAATTGTCCAATCACAATGAAAGTTTATTTATCCATTCACAATGATAGGTGTATTATCCAATCACAATCATAGTGGTGTGTGACTTGTCCAATTATAATGATTACATCGAATTACGTAGAAACTACAGCACAGAAACAGGCCATTCGGCCCAAGTCCCTGTCATTGTTTATGCTCCACACGAGCCTCCTCCCACCCCTCTCCATCTCACCCTATCACCATATCCTTCTATTCCTTTCTCCCTCATCTGTTTACCTCGCTTCCCCTTAAATGTATCTATGATATTTGCCTCAACTGCTCCTTGTGGGAGCGAGTTCCACATTCTAACCACTCTCTCGGTAAAGAAGTTTCTCCTGAATTCCCCATTAGATTTATTAGTGACTATTTTATATTAATGGCCTCTAGTTCTAGCCTCCTCTGCAAGTGGAAACATCTTCTCCATGTCCACCTTATCAAAACCTTTCTTAATCTTAAAGACCTCTATCAGGTCACCCCTCAGCCTTCTCTTTTCTAGAGAAAAGAGCCCCAGCCTGCTCAATCTTTCCTGATAGGTATAATCTCTCAGTTCTGGTATCAGCCTGGTAAATCTTTTTTGTACCTTCTCCAGTGCCTCTATATCCTTTTTATAATATGGAGACCGGAACTGTTCCAAGAGGGGCAATTTTTTCACTCACAGGGTGGTGAGTGTCTGGAACGAGCTGCCAGAGGCAGTAGTAGAGGCGGGTACAATTTTGTCTTTTAAAAAGCATTTGGACAGTTACATGGGTAAGATGGGTATAGAGGGATATGGGCCAAGTGCAGGCAATTGGGACTAGCTTAGTGGTATAAACTGGGCGACATGGACATGTTGGGCCGAAGGGCCTGTTTCCATGTTGTAACTTCTATGATTCTATGATCTCACTTTTTAAATATAGAATCACATTAGCTGTCCACCAGTCCTCTGGTACTATTCCCTTTTCTAATGATTTTTTATATCTCTCTCCTTAGAGCAGAGAAGGTTGAGAGGAGATTTCAAAATCATGAAGGGTTTAGATAAAGTAAATGAAGAGAAATTGTTCCCATTGGCCGAAGGGTCGAGAACCAGAGGACACAGATTTAAGGTGATTGGCAAAAGAACCAAAGGTGACATGAGGAAAAACTTTTTTACACAGTGAGTAGTTATGATCTGGAATGCGCTGCCTGAAAGAGTGGTGGAAGCAGATTCAATCGTGGTTTTCAAAAGGGAATTGAATAAATACTTGAAGGAAAAAAATTTGCAGGGATACAGGGAAAGAGTGGGGGAAGGGACTAACTGGATTGCTCTTACAAAGAGCCGGCACGGGCTCGATGGGCCGAATGGCCTCCTCCTGTGCTGTAACCATTCTATGATTCTATGGAGGGAAGTATACAGTGGTGTTCCCCAGGGGTCTGTATTAGGATCACTGCTCTTTTTGAGATATATTGATGATCCAGTCTTGGGTATAGAGGGTATAATTTCTAACTTTGCAGATGACACGAAACTCGGAAATGTAGTAAACAATGTGGAGGACAGAGACAGACTGGTGAAATGGGCAGACACATGGCAGATGAAATTTAACACAGAGAAGTGTGAAGTGATACATTTTAGTAGGAAGAATGAGGGGAGGCAATATAAACTAAATGGTACAATTTTAAAGGGGGTGCAGGAACAGAGACCTGGGAGTATATGTGCACATATCTTTGACGGTGGCAGGACAAGTTGAGAAGGCTGTTAAATAAGCATATGGGATCCTGGGCTTCATTAATAGAGGCATAGGCAGTTAAATTTGTTATCCCCTGAAACCGGGCTCAGGATCATGATTCGCGACCTGCGTCCGGTACTTCTGTCGCAGGCAGGGCGAGGTGGGGGAGCCCGAATCTCTTAAAGGCAGACTGGAGCTCTTAAAGGTATCTGTTACCTGTTATTTGCTAAAAATAAGGTACACGGAGTCTGAATGGAGATCAGACATCACACACATAAAACACGATGCAGGTCCCGTCCCTGTGTTTACACACTGTTGAGGCATGTTAATATATTGAATAAAAGTTGCGCACTACTAAATTCCACATCCTCCAATTTGCACGCCAGACCTCACCAATCTACCAATTTGGGTTGTTACCAGGCCTGCGAGGGAGCGTGAACTAAGGTTCTCTGCTGATGCATTAGATGTCTTGGTGAAAGAGTTGGACAGAAGGAGGGACATCTTATATCTGCGGGGGTGGGGGGGCGGAGCAAGAGGCCCTCCAGACATATACTCAAAAGGCAGTGGGAGGCAGCGGGGGATGAAGTCAATGCCAGGCGCACAGCATGAACATGGATGCAGTGCAGGAAGAAGTTCAATGCTTTGACATGAATGGTCAAGGTGATTGAGGTCAACTGTCAAGTGATGTCTCCTACCAACTGCACCACGAGCTGCATCCACTGCTCCACACACTACACCCCCCATCACCCATATACCAACAAACTCTTTCCATCAGTATTCAACTCTTCTAATCAGATGCTTCCTCTCACCCTTACACATTACCACTGTTGCAAGCCGCACACTCACAACTCACAGGTCACACACACAGGCAGCTCAAATCACCCAGGGACACATCCCGCTTTCTTGCAGGAGAAGGTGGCGCATAACAGGAGGCAGCAAGTGGCAGCAGCATTTAGCCCTTCGAGCCTGTTCCGTCATTCAATGAGATCATAGAATCATAGAAAGGTTACAGCATGGAAGGAGGCCATTCGGCCCATTGAGTCAGCACCGACTCTATGCAAGAACAATCCAACTAGTCCCACTCCCTCGCCCTATCCCCGTAGCCCTGCAAATTTTTCCTTTCAAGTACTTATCCAGTTCCCTTTTGAAGGCCATGATTGATTCTGCCTCCACCCTGGCAGGTTGATCTGTGACCTAACTCCATATACCCACCTTAGGCCCATAACCCTTAATACCCTTGGTTCACAGAAATCTACAATTTCAGCTTTAAAATTCACAATTGAGCTAGCATCAACTGCCGTTTGCAGAAGAGCGTTCCAAACTTCTCCCACCCTTTCAATGTAACAGCGTTTCCTAGCTTCACTCCTGCACGCCCTGGCTCTAAATGTTAGGTTATGTCCCCACGTCCTAGTATTCAATATAGGAGACCTCCAAAAACAATTACAAATGCATCAGTAGCCAGAAGCAATAATCCAGCAACTAACCGGTAAATCCTGCATGGTCCCTTTAAATAGTGTTGGTGGGGGACCTCCTCGCACTCTATGACATGTTTAGATGGTTGCAGTTAAGATGGTGTATATCACTTTAAATCAGCGTTGCACAATGATCCAACGCATATTCTCCCTATTTTACATGATGCTGGAGTTTGTTATTTGTGCATGCAAGATGGTGTCTAGCGCACGTCATGCTAGAAGCATATGTGCGCATCCAAGACGCCATCTTGGATATACGGGAGGCCGTGTAGCGCCGAAACAACGGGTGCTACACGGCCCAATTTAGCGCCCATAGAGTACAAAAGCAAGGAAGTTATGCTAAACCTTTATAAACACTGGTTAGGCCTCAGCTGGAGTATTGTGTTCAACTCTGGGCACCACATCTTAGGAAGGATGTGAAGGCCTTAGAGAGGGTGCAGAGGAGATTTATTAGAATGGTACCAGGGATGAGGGACTTCAGTTATGTGGAGAGACTGGAGAAGCTGGGGTTGTTCTCCTTAGAACAGAGAAGGTTAAGGGGAGATTTGATAGAGGTGTTCAAAATCATGAAGGGTTTTGACAGAGTAAATAAGCAGAAACTTTTTCCAGCGGCAGAAGGGTCGGTAACCAGAGGACACAGATTTAAGGTGATCGGCAAAAGAGCCAGAGGCGACATGAGGAAACATTTTTTTACGCAGTGAGTTGTTATGATCTGGAATGCGCTGCCTGAAAGGGCGGTGGAAGCAGATTCGATAATAACTTTCAAAAGGGAATTAGATAAATACTTGAAGGGGAAAATTTACAGGGCAATGGGGAAAGAGATTAATTGGATACCTCAGTTATTTCTATTGCATCTCGTTTCTCACGACAGAGTATTGCCTCCAGTTCCCCCGTTTTATTTTGGACGCTGTGTAAATTGCTGTCCAGGCAGTTTAATTCATTCTTCAATAATTGTTCCTTTCACTTCATTTTTAACAGTCCTTTTATATTTCTGTTTTATAACTGTATTTGTTTCTTGACCGTTTATGTTATCTTTATTCTTTACTCTGGTCTGACCTTTACACTCATCTCCTGTTTCTATTATCTTTAATCTTTTATTATTGCTACCAGATCCCTCCCCCCATCTTGCTAGTTTGAAGCCATCTCCACGGCCCTATTTATCCTTTCCACTAGGACAATGTCCCATTCCGGTTCAGGTGGATCCTGTCCCAGTGGTACAGCTCCTTCCTGTCCCAGTACTGGTGCCAGTGTCCCATGAAATGGAACCCTCCTTCCCACACCAGTCTCTCAGCCACTCATTCACTCTCCTGATCTGCCTATCCCAGTGCCAATTAACATGAGGCTTGGGTAGTAATCCTGAGATTATCACCCGTGAGGTCATGCTTTTTAATTTAGTTCCTAGCTTTTGATATTCCTTTAGCAGGACCTCCTCCTTGTTCTTCCTTATGTCATTGGTCCCGACATGGACCGTGGCAACTGTATCCTCCCCCTCCCTTTCCAAGTTCCTCTCCAGTTGCTCCGAGATGTCCTTTACTTGTGCACCAGGTAGGCAGTACACCCTCCTGGACTCTCAGTTGTAAATGCAGAGGACGCTATCTATCACCCTAATTATAGAATCCTCTACGACTACGACCTTTCTATTCTGATCCTCCTCCCCTTGGACTGCCTCCTGCTCCACGGTGCATTCTGGGCATCCTCCCTGCAGCCTTCACCCTTATCCTCACAGGTATCAAGTACCTCGTGCCTGTTGGACAGGACCAGTGTCTGCAGGACCTCCTTCTCTACCTCCCCCTCCCTTATGTGTCGGAGTGTCTCTAACTCGCTCTCCAGCTCAAAGACTCTGAGCCGGAGTGTCTCAAGGCAGAGACGTTTACTTCAGAAGTGGCAATCGGGACAGACTCACTGTCCACAAATCCCACATATTACAGTCCCAACACACAGCCTGTGCTGCCATTTCTAGTTTGTATTTATTTAATCAGTAGTTTATTTCTAGGACTAATAGAATCACTTGAGATCTAGATTATATTTAGTAAATGGATTTAGCTTGATTTCAAAATAATTAGTAACTACTTAGTCTTTTTAATTTTATGTATTTTTTATTCAAGTTTTAAAAGTTTTAAAGGTTTATAGATGAGTTTATTGTCCCTTGGTTTAAATCACTTAGCACCTCCTTCCAATCACGATGATAGGAGAATTGCCCAATCACAGTGATAGGCGAATTGTCCAATCACAGTGATAGGCGAATTGTCCAATCACAGTGATAGGCGAACTGTCCAATCACAGTGATAGGCGAACTGTCCAATCACAGTGATAGTCGAACTGTCCAATCACAGTGACAGGCGAATTGTCCAATCACAGTGACAGGCGAATTGTCCAATCACAGTGACAGGCGAATTGTCCAATCACAGTGACAGGCGAATTGTCCAATCACAGTGACAGGCGAATTGCCCAATCACAGTGAGAGGCGAATTGTCCAATCACAGTGAGAGGCGAATTGTCCAATCACAGTGAGAGGCGAATTGTCCAATCACAGTGATAGGCGAATTGTCAGTTGATGTCCATTAGCTGTTTGCAGACAATGTATTCTTCAACTTTCAGCGACCGGAAGACTGAAGGTTGATCTGATAAGATTCTCACTGTCCATGAATGTCCCACACTGTAAATGTGTTTAATTCCCTCTGTCCCACACTTGTAACTATTTTACTCCCTCTGTAAATGTGTTTATGATTCCAAGAAGCAACAACATTCCCTGCAGCCTCCCCTAATCTAAACCAAGAACATTCTCTCCAGCCTCCCGTTGCTACAATTGTACAGTTGTAAACAATTTTACAACACCAAGTTATAGTCCAGCAATTTTATTTTAAATTCACAAGCTTTCGGAGGCTACCTCCTTCCTCAGGTGAACGATTTCCACATCGTTCACCTGAGGAAGGAGGTAGCCTCCGAAAGCTTGTGAATTTAAAATAAAATTGCTGGACTATAACTTGGTGTTGTAAAATTGTTTACAATTGTCAACCCCAGTCCATCACCAGCATCTCCACATCACAATTGTACAGGGCTTTGGTGAGACCTCACCTAGAGTACTGTGTACAGTTTTGGTCTCTTTATCTAAGGAAGGATATACTTTCCTTAGAGGCGGTGCAACGAAGGTTCACTAGATTGATTCCTGGGATGAGAGGGTTCCTACAAGGAGAGATTGAGTAGAATGGGCCTGTACTCTCTGGAGTTTAGAAGAATGAGAGGTGATCTAATTGAAACATTATAAGATTCTCAGTGGGCTTGACAGGGTAAATACTGAGAGGATGTTTCCCCTGGCTGGAGAGTCTAGAAATAGGGGGCATAGTCTCAGGACAAGGGGTCGGCCATTTAAGACTGAGATGAGGAGGAATGTCTTCAATCAGAGGGTGGTGAATCTTTGGAATTCTCTACCCCACAGGGCTGTGGATGCTCAGTCAGTGAATATATTCAAGGCTGAGATCGATAGATTTTTGGACTCTAAGGGAATCAAGGGATATGGGGATTGGGCGGGAAAGTGGAGTTGAGGTTGAAGATCAGCCATAATCTTATTCAATGGTCGAGCAGGTTCGAGGGGCCATATGGCCTACTCCTGCTCCTAGTTCCAAACCTAACTACCAACCACATGGCCAATTTTTCTATAATCTGCAAACTTCTTAACAATACGCCCTACATTCGAGTCCAAATCATTAATATACACCACAAAAAGCAAGTGATCTAGTACTGAGCCCTTCGGAACTCCACTGGAAACAGCCTTCCAGTCACAAAAACACCTGTCGACCGTTACCCTTTGCTTCCTGCCACTGAGCCAATTTTGGATCCAACTTGCCACTTTCCCTTGGATCCCATGGGCTTTTACTTTTTTGATCAATCTGCCATGTGGGAACTTGTCAAAAGCCTTGCTAAAATCCATGATGTGGACTACATCAAATGCACTACCCTCATCGACCCTCCTCAAAAAATTCAATGAAGTTAATCAGACATGACCTTCCCTCAACAAATCCACGCTGATTGTCCTTGATTAATCCATGCCTTTCTAAATGACAATTTATACTGTCCCTCAGAATTGATTCCAATAATTTGCCCACCACCGAAGTAGGCTCACTGGCCTGTAATTACTCGGTCTATCCATTTCTCCCTTTTTAAACAACGGTACAATGTTAGCAGTCCTCCAATCTTCCGGCACCAGGCCTGTAGCCAGAGAGGATTGGAAAATGATGGTCAGAGCTTCTCTTAACAGCCTGGGATACATTTCATCTGGGCCTAGCGATTTATCTACTTTCAAAGATGCTAATCCCCTTAATACTTCCTCTCTCACTGAGTTTATCCCATCCAATATTTCACACTCCTCCTCCTTAACTACAATCTCTGCACCGTCCCTCTCTTTTGTGAAGACAGATGCAAAGTATTCATTAAGAACCAGACCCACATCTTCCGCCTCCACACATAGATTACCTTTTTGGAACTATGTAAGGAATCTTACAACACCAGGTTATAGTCCAACTGTTTTATTTGAAAATCACAAGCTTTACAAAGGTAATCTATGTGTGGAGGCGGAAGTTATGGGTATGTTTCTTAATGAATACTTTGCATCTGTCTTCACAAAAGAGAGGGACAATGCAGACATTGTAGTTACGGAGGAGGAGTGTGAAATATTGGATGGGATAAACATAGTGAGAGAGGAAGTATTAAGGGGATTAGCATCTTTGAAAGTAGATAAATCGCCAGGCCTGGATGAAATATATCTAGGCTGTTAAGAGAAGCAAGGGAGGAAATAGCGGAGGTTCTGACCATCATTTTCCAATCCTCTCTGGCTACAGGCCTGGTGCCGGAAGATTGGAGGACTGCTAACATTGTACCGTTGTTTAAAAAGGGAGAAATGGATAGACCGAGTAATTACAGGCCAGTGAGCCTACTTCGGTGGTGGGCAAATTATTGGAATCAATTCTGAGGGACAGTATAAATTGTCATTTAGAAAGGCATGGATTAATCAAGGACAATCAGCGTGGATTTGTTGAGGGAAGGTCATGTCTGATTAACTTCATTGAATTTTTTGAGGAGGGTCGATGAGGGTAGTGCATTTGATGTAGTCCACATCATGGATTTTAGCAAGGCTTTTGACAAGTTCCCACATGGCAGATTGATCAAAAAAGTAAAAGCCCATGGGATCCAAGGGAATGTGGCAAGTTGGATCCAAAATTGGCTCAGTGGCAGGAAGCAAAGGGTAATGGTTGACGGGTGTTTTTGTGACTGGAAGGCTGTTTCCAATGTGGTTCCGAAGGGCTCAGTACTAGATCACTTGCTTTTTGTGATATATATTAATGATTTGGACTTGAATGTAGGGCGCATTGTTAAGAAGTTTGCAGATGATACAAAAATTGGCCGTGTGGTTGATAGTGAGGAGGAAAGCTGTAGACTGCAGGAAGATATCAATGGACTGGTCAGGTGGGCAGAAAAGTGGCAAATGGAATTCAATGCGGAGAAATGTGAGGTAATGCATTTGGGGAGAGCAAACAAGGCAAGGGAATACACAATAAATGGGGGGATACTGAGAGGTGTAGAGGAAGTGAGGGACCTTGGAGTGCATGTCCACAGATCCCCGAAGGTAGCAGGACAGGTAGATAAGGAGGTTAAGAAGGCATATGGGATTCTTTCCTTTATTAGCCAAGGCATAGAATATAAAAGCAGGAAAGTTATTCTGGAACTGTATAAAACACTAGTTAGGCCACAGCTTGAGTACTGTGTACAGTTCTGGTCACCACATTACAGGAAAGAAGTGATTACACTGGAGAGGGTACAGAGGAGATTTACAAGGTTGTTGCCAGGACTGGAGAATTTTTGGTATGAGAAAAGATTGGATAGAGAGGTCAAAAACCAGGGGGCATAGATTTACAGTAATTGGTGGAAGGATTAGAGGGGAGTTGAGGAGAAATTTTTTCACCCAGAGGGTGGTGGGGGTCTGGAACTCACTGCCTTGAAAGAGTGGTAGAGGCAGAAACCCTCAACTCATTTAAAAAGTACTTGCATGTGCACTTGAAGTGCCTTAACCGACAGGGCTATCCGCGGACCAAGAACTGGAAAGTGGGATTAGGCTGGATAGCTCTTTTTCATCCAGCACAGACAATGGGCCGAACGACCTCCTTCTGTGCCATAAATTTCTATGATTCTATTTCTTATGTTCTGAACATCCCCTCCAGCTTCCCCTAACCTAAACCATGAATGTTTCCCCGGAGGCAATGATCTCAACAGCAGTTCATGTGAAGAGGCTGCAATATTGAGCAGTGTGATTCATATCACTTAGTCCAAACCCAAATACTTCCGATACATGGACAATCAGGGATCATGTTGCTCAAGCCTCTGTTTAGATATGTTGGAGATTTCAGTGATGATCTTCTTATTGGAGAGCAACCCTGCCTTTCACATGGAATTGATGAAGTATTTGAGAACTGGGGGAATCTGCAAGTAACTTGCTTTGCCTCAGTCTGACCTGCGTTTGTCCACGATACAGGACCACAAGGCACTAACTGCAAATAAGGTCTCCCTCCCCCTCCCTCACTCCCTTCTACACGTCTCCTCTCTCCCTCTCCCTCTCTCTTTTCATCTCTCTGTCCCGGCCCCCCCGCCCCTTCCCTCTTCTGATTTAGGACTAGTGCAAAGGTCCAGGTGTTTCTGACCTGTTTGTTTGAAGGTGCAAGGAACGAGGAAGTTGCAAATTATAAATTTAGCGTAGGGATAAGGATTAGTCCTTCTGATGATTTAATGTATCCTGCTTGGTTCAATAGGTTTAACAAAGCCACAAGGAGTTCAATGAAAGGACATTTGGATGTTTTTAAAACCTCACTAAACACGGTGATAGATGAGGCTCAACCAACCAAATGTATGGGAGATAATGCATGGGTTTGGCAATACCGGCAGAAGTTCATGAAAACTGAGGTAAGTGGAAAGTTGCTGTTGGTGTGATTGTTCAAGTGGTCTTGTGTCTCCTCGGGTGTACTGGATGTTTGGTGGTGACTGTGGAGTGTCCCACCATGGTTACCCACCAGCCATTGCTAAACTGGCTCCACAGTTTCTCTGGTAACTTGCCACAGACGTAAGGTATCCCGTCCAATCAAATCTAACCGGTGATCATTCCAATTAAATGGGTTTGTAACTGGAAATAATCATCGGCCCTCTATTGGTGAAGCTCAGCTTCCGGTGACAGGAGGGACAATGGCAGCAAAACTGCATGAACCATAAGTGCCACATTTCAGGGGCAAGAACTTCTCAGGATAGATTTCCCTCTCTGTTGCACCAGAAGAACATTCAGTTCCCAGTTGCAACAAAGAAGACACGGGGGCAGAGACACGTGACATCAGGTGTGTGCCCCCCTGCGCTGCCTCCGGATTTCCTGGGGTTCCCTCAGTGGGCGGTACTGCATCAGCATAGAAATGAGGCTGGGGTGTCCAGGCTTCCCATCTCATTTTCCTCTTCAGCTGCCCATGGGCTGCTCAATCAGAGGGGCAGTGCCCCTAAAAGCTAGCCGTGGAGCTTGTATCAGGAGCCTCTGCAGGAGTCATGGGAGCACCCCAAAGATGTGAGGTGGCAGTGGTTATCGAGTCCCCCTCTACACCCAGCAGAATTTACGGGGCTTGGACCCTCCTGGCCGATGTTCCCCGGCAAGCTCTAGTGCCAGAGGCCAGAAGTGCAGCTGCATGCTCCAGGCGTTCCTGTTTCTATCCCCCTCCACACCCGTTCCCTGTGAAAGGCCCTACCAGGGGTGGGGGCGGGTCTGCACCAACAGGCTAGAAGATTAGAATGCACAGTGGGGAGTGGGGGGCCGTGAGTGGAAAGTTGGCCTCATACTGTAGTGATATAATCTACCCAAATGAAGTTGTTGCCAACAGTGAGCTGAAGTGGGACAAACCATTTAAGTTCAGCAATGAACTGTGATACAGAGGATTGCAGAATACCAGCTCTATGGCCACACAGCGATGGCAAGAGTTCAGGTGGCTCACACATAGGAACATAGAATCATAGAAATGTTACAGCATGGAAGGAGGCCATTCGGCCCATCAAGCCTGCTCCACCATTAAATTGGATCATGGCTGGTCTGCATCTTAACTCCATGTCCCTTGACACCCTTGCCTAACAAGTATCTATCAGTCTCACTCTTGAAAGCTTCAATTGACCTCCAGAAACTGAGGGGCAGGAAATGCACAGAGTCTCAGCGATTAAATAAAAAATAGAGACACATACAGATGGTGCAATTGCTAATGCAATATCAGAAAAATAAAAGCAGCCACACATTGAATGGAACGCACAGTATAGCTGACAAAATCAAAGAGGAACTTTGGACTATTTGCGTACTTACAAACTACGGGTGCATTGCTTTACACACTACAGGACGTACAATGTGATTTTAATGAGTTTAAATCCTGTTACAGCTCAATGCATTATTAAGCGACCTGGAAAGGCAGATAATTAAAAGGAAGATGGACATTTATAAAGCAGCTGATTTGTCTGTTCAACGTACGATGAAACCAGCATACAAAGGTACTGTCTGTTATAGATAGCTGGGCACTGAAACACCGGCACATTGGTACAGGTGTACAGTCCGTTATGGATAGCTGGGCACACAAACACTGAAAGATTGTTGTGGGTGTACAGTCCGTGATAGACAGCTGGGCACACAAACACTGAAAGATTGTTGTGGGTGTACAGTCCGTGATAGACAGCTGGGCACACAAACACTGAAAGATTGTTATAGGGGTACAATCCGTGATACAATTGGGCACACAAACACTGAAAGATTGTTATAGGGGTACAGTCCATTATAGATAGCTGGGCACACAAACACTGAAAGATTGTTATAGGGGTACAATCCGTGATACAATTGGGCACACAAACACTGAAAGATTGTTATAGGGGTACAGTCCATTATAGATAGCTGGGCACACAAACACTGAAAGATTGTTATAGGGGTACAATCCGTGATACAGATGGGCACACAAACACTGAAAGATTGTTATAGGGGTACAATCCGTGATACAGATGGGCACACAAACACTGAAAGATTGTTATAGGGGTACAGTCCATTATAGATAGCTGGGCACTGAAACTCTGACACATTTGTAAGATTCCGTCCGATACAACATTTGTTTGTTTTTGCAGAAGCTGCACAGAAAAAGGGCACAAAAATCTTTCCTTCCATGCAGAACATATTGAAAGAGCATGTACTAGAACAGAAGGCGAAGATTTTCAAAGATGCAGCAGACAGCGTGTTGCAGGAATTCAGCAGCATGAAGGTTTCTGTTACATTAATAGTATTTTCTGGCTGAAAATTCTGAAATAGACACAGGGTTCCATATCAGGTAGTGAACAGGTACTGAAATACACACAGCGTTCCATATCAGGTAGTGAACAGGTACTGAAATACACACAGCGCTCCATATCAGGTAGTGAACAGGTACTGAAATAGACACAGCGTTCCATATCAGGTAATAAACAGGTGCTGAAATACACACAGCGTTCCATATCAGGTAATAGACAGGTACTGAAATACACACAGCGTTCCATATCAGGTAATAAACAGGTACTGAAATACACACAGCGTTCCATATCAGGTAATAAACAGGTACTGAAATACACACAGCGTTCCATATCAGGTAATAAACAGGTACTGAAATACACACAGCGTTCCATATCAGGTAATAAACAGGTACTGAAATACACACAGCGTTCCATATCAGGTGATAAACAGGTACTGAAATACACACAGCATTCCATATCAGGTAATAAACAGGTACTGAAATACACACAGCGTTCCATATCAGGTAATAAACAGGTACTGAAACACACACAGCGTTCCATATCAGGTAATAAACAGGTACTGAAACACACACAGCGTTCCATATCAGGTAATAAACAGGTACTGAAACACACACAGCGTTCCATATCAGGTGATAAACAGGTACTGAAATACACACAGCGTTCCATATCAGGTAATAAACAGGTACTGAAATACACACAGCGTTCCATATCAGGTAATAAACAGGTACTGAAACACACACAGCGTTCCATATCAGGTAATAAACAGGTACTGAAATACACACAGCGTTCCATATCAGGTAGTGAACAGGTACTGAAATACACACAGCGTTCCATATCAGGTAGTGAACAGGTACTGAAATACACACAGCGTTCCATATCAGGTAATAAACAGGTACTGAAATACACACAGCATTCCATATCAGGTAATAAACAGGTACTGAAACACACACAGCGTTCCATATCAGGTAATAAACAGGTACTGAAACACACACAGCGTTCCATATCAGGTAGTGAACAGGTACTGAAATACACACAGCGTTCCATATCAGGTAATAAACAGGTACTGAAACACACACAGCGTTCCATATCAGGTAATAAACAGGTACTGAAACACACACAGCGTTCCATATCAGGTAGTGAACAGGTACTGAAATACACACAGCGTTCCATATCAGGTAACAAACAGGTACTGAAATACACACAGCGTTCCATATCAGGTAATAAACAGGTACTGAAATACACACAGCATTCCATATCAGGTGATAAACAGGTACTGAAATACACACAGCGTTCCATATCAGGTAATAAACAGGTACTGAAATACACACAGCATTCCATATCAGGTAATAAACAGGTACTGAAACACACACAGCGTTCCATATCAGGTAGTGAACAGGTACTGAAATACACACAGCGTTCCATATCAGGTAACAAACAGGTACTGAAACACACACAGCGTTCCATATCAGGTAATAAACAGGGACTGAAACACACACAGCGTTCCATATCAGGTGATAAACAGGTACTGAAACACACACAGCGTTCCATATCAGGTAATAAACAGGTACTGAAATACACACAGCATTCCATATCAGGTAATAAACAGGTACTGAAATACACACAGCGTTCCATATCAGGTAATAAACAGGTACTGAAATACACACAGCGTTCCATATCAGGTGATAAACAGGTACTGAAATACACACAGCATTCCATATCAGGTAATAAACAGGTACTGAAACACACACAGCGTTCCATATCAGGTAATAAACAGGGACTGAAACACACACAGCATTCCATATCAGGTGATAAACAGGTACTGAAATACACACAGCGCTCCATATCAGGTAATAAACAGGTACTGAAATACACACAGCGTTCCATATCAGGTGATAAACAGGGACTGAAATACACACAGCGCTCCATATCAGGTAATAAACAGGTACTGAAATACACACAGCGTTCCATATCAGGTGATAAACAGGGACTGAAATACACACAGCGCTCCATATCAGGTAATAAACAGGTACTGAAATACACACAGCGTTCCATATCAGGTGATAAACAGGGACTGAAATACACACAGCGCTCCATATCAGGTAGTGAACAGGTACTGAAATACACACAGCGTTCCATATCAGATAATAAACAGGTACTGAAATACACACAGCGTTCCATATCAGGTAGTGAACAGGTACTGAAATACACACAGCGTTCCATATCAGGTAATAAACAGGTACTGAAACACAGAGTAAAAAACAGAAACTACATCTCACTATTTTTATCGTTAAAAGGTCCATTTGAAGCATGAAATGAAAATCAACGTGAAAATTTTCATGAAGCTGGGCTTGTCTCAGTGGCAGGGACGGGATCCTTTTCCAGGTAACTGAACACCAGCTGCTCGTCACACACAAGTTCATTTCACCCAATTTATAGAACTGACACTTTTTTATTTCATTTATTGCAGATTTTAAGAACGAGTTTAAACAGATGGATCAAATCTGGAATGAAGTGAAGGAGATTTCATCAAAAACAGACTAAATACCTTGGATCTGTTTTGTTTCTGAACATCCAGACTGGGATTGAAATCCACTGAAGCAGATTTACGAGGTCCACCTGTCCCTGCTGATATTATTGCTAATGAGATAGATTACTGGTGTAAGGGCCGTGCTTTTAGTGTGAGATAGATTACTGGTGTAAGGGCGTGGTTTTAGTGTGAGATAGATTACTGGTGTAAGGGCCGTGCTTTTAGTGTGAGATAGATTACTGGTGTAAGGGCTGTGGTTTTAGTGTGAGATAGATTACTGGTGTACGGGCTGTGGTTTTAGTGTGAGATAGATTACTGGTGTAAGGGCTGTGGTTTTAGTGTGAGATAGATTACTGGTGTAAGGGCTGTGGTTTTAGTGTGAGATAGATTACTGGTGTAAGGGCTGTGGTTTTAGTGTGAGATAGATTACTGGTGTAAGGGCTGTGGTTTTAGTGTGAGATAGATTACTGGTGTAAGGGCTGTGGTTTTAGTGTGAGATAGATTACTGGTGTCAGGGCTGTGGTTTTGGTGTGAGATCGATTACTGGTGTAAGGACCAGTGAGATTCCTGCAGTGATTTGAATTGAACGAGTGATCTGTGAATTCACTGTGATACCATCACTGATGCTTTTATGTTAAACAATTAATTGCTTTTTGTATCACTTTTATTTTTGTATCGTTTAAATTTAGGGCTTTTAAACTTTCAGTCCCTTTAATCATAAGGTGTGAACAACTTAAATGTACGGAATGTAGTGATGGGCTTTTTTTTTATTACTTTGATGTCCATGAACAACACAATACAAGATCAGTGTGAAATGTACAGTCCTCAACAATCATGTTGGGCTGGATTTTGCTGTAAAAATAACGATGAGGCTCACCGCGCTCGTGTGCAAATCGGACAGTAACTTCCAGCGAGTGCACACGCGTCGTTAAACGCCAAAGCCCAGACATTGCTGTCCGAGATGCACTGCCTCTCCGTAAGCTCTGTGGGAACAACGTCTCACGGGCTGACTCCCCGTTCAAATGTATTGAACAGTGTGAAGTCCCTGCACTGACGTCGTAGATACGGACCAAACTCCCCAACAAAAGTCAAGTCAAGTCATTTCAAGTCTAAGTACCATTTTAACAGCGTGGTAAGTCTTAATTAATGCCAAACAACCTCTCTGGCATGAAAATTAACTTTTACAAGTGTGAAGTCTCATTAATTCAGATTTTAATTATTGTTGGACATTTTTTTAAAATTTGAATAAAAATTTTTTCTTACTTTTTCTCACTCTCTTAATCCAATCTTTCTTTCCCGCTCTTCATTTCTCTTTCTGTACCTGATCTGATGTTGAATTCACTATTTGAACTTACACTTCCTGGTTCAGACTCTGCCTTACTCATTAACGATTCTTCGATCTGATTGATTAAGGAGATACCCAGTTGCTGGCCCCGTTCACATGGGTCCCAGATGCCCTGTAGGGGGGGCCGCGCCACTTGGGTTTCTAATTTTCAGGAACTTGCTGTGCAAAAGTTCAAAGAAAGTCAATGGGCAAGCGGCAAATCTAACGAATGGCAAACACTGTTCATTCGCTGCTCACTGCAAAATCCGACCCGTTCTCCATGTGAAAATGACATCGGGCGCTAAATTGGGCCGTGTAGCACCCGTTGTTTCGGCGCTACACGGCCCCTCCGACATCCAAGATGGCATCTTGGATGCACACGCCAGACGCCATCTTGGTATAGGAGTTAGCATCCCAAACGCTGGAAACATGTAAAGTAGGGAGAAAATGGATTAAATCAGTGTGCAATGCTGATTTAAAGTGATGGACACCATTTTCAACCTTAACACTCAACTCAACACACAGTCTTATCCCCGACCATCGAAACATTTCATACAGTGCCTGAAGGACCCTCCATCGGTGCTATTTAAAGGGACCATGTGGGTGTTGCAGGTTAGTTGCTGGATTATTGCTTCTGGCTGCTGGAGGAGTAGGAAGTGTTTTTTGAAGCTCCCTATTCTTATTGAGAGTTCCTGCACTACTTTTGAGAGTGCTTTGGCAGGTATTGCCTTACGGGTCAGGAAACTACAACCCTGGTGGAACATTCCTGGCAACCATGGGCGGTCTGCTCGGGCTCCCACAGGGCATTGATCACGACTGGGATCATGCAGAGAGGCCACGCCCAGCAGGTCAAGCTGCGAGGAGAGGGAGGGTGAGGAGGCGCAGGGCACTGAGCAGGAGGCCGTATCCAATGAGGGTCTTCAGGGATCAATTGTCTTACCTCAACATGATCGAGGAGGATTGCATCTGATGCCTGAGGTTCACCAAGGAAGCCGTGACCGAGATCTGTCAACTGGTGCGGCCACAACTGCAGCCTCAGAGCAGGGCGAGGACAACATTGCCTGTGGCTGTGAAGGTCACCGTGGTGCTGAATTTCTACGGCTCAGGAGCATTTCAGGCCTCTGCTGGCGACATGTGCAACATCTCACAGTCTGCAGTGCGCTGCTGCATAAGAGAGGTCACAGACGCACTGTACCACATGAGGAACAGGTTCATCACCTTCCCTCTCCACAGAGACAAGCAGAACGAGCGAGCACGGGGGTTCGCCCGCATTGCTGGCTTCCCCATGATGCAGGGTGCCATGGACTGCCCACATATTGCCCTGCGTGCCCCGCACATCAACTCGGCCGTCTTCATCAACCGAAAGGGCTTCCACTCCTTCAATGTGCAGCTGGTGTGTGACCACATGCATCGAATCATGGAGGTCGATACCCGCTACCCTGGGAGCAGTCATGACACCTTCGTCATGTGGCAGTCCAACGTGCCAGTTATCTTTCACCCGACTCGGCAAGTCAAAGGCTGGCTAGTGAGCGACAAGGGCTATCCCCTCATGACGTGGCTCATGACACCGGTCAGGAACCCACACACACGTGCACAACAGGCCTATAATGAGAGCCATGCTGCCACACGCAACATTGTAGAGCACACCATAGGCCTCCTCAAACAACACTTCCGCTGCCTGGACTGGTCTGGAGGAGCCCTGCAGGACTCCCCTGAGTGGGTGGGCAGATTTGTGGTGGTCTGCTGCATGCTGCACAACCTCGCCATCATGAGGGATCAGCCTTTGCCACCAATGACTGCAGAAGATCCTGAGCCAGAGGTGGAGGAGGAGGGTGAGGAAGAAAAGGCAGAGGAGGTGGAGGAGGAAGAGGCTGAGGAGGAGCAGGAGGAGGGGATGGAGCCGGAAGAGGAGGTGGAAGAGGACGCAAGGGTGCAGCAGGAACCACACGCCTTGTCTGCAAGCGCTCTGTGTGCTCGCCTGATCCATGCCCGGTATCAATAATTGGAACTACATCCCCCAACTCACCAATAGTCCGACATTCCCCACCTTTCCCCTCCCACAAGACAATCAAATCGCCCTCCATCATATTACACATTAGTTTCCCTCTCAGCTCATTGCATGAATAAAAACCACCACCAAATACAAAATCAAAGTCTCATTTATGGATTAATAAATGAAAATATGCAAACATATTCCCCCTTGTGCATTCCCTTAGTGCCTGTTGTCCGTGTGCCTTTACCTATCCTAGTGCTCCGACGAGGTGCTTCCCCAGTGGATGGAGCGTGGGTGGTGGGAGGCTGCTGGCTTTCAATGGAGGAACATCCAGATGGCCTTGGTGGATGACCTCGAGCAGCTCTGGGCCGGGAGGGCCCGGCTTCAGACTGCACCATCTCAGCATGGGCTGCAGCAGTCTGGCCTGGCTGGCCGACAGGCAACAACAGGGGCACTGGCGGAGTGGCAGGGGTGGGAGCTGGATTGCTGTTGTCCTGAGAGAGGACAGCAGGTCCGACTGTCATGGCGCTACTGTCACTCTCCCAGGGCGGGGCCTCAGCAATCCTGGTGATCGGCTGGAGAACGGATTGCTGGAGTGCTGTGACACCCTGGAAGCCCCGTTATGGTCCCCAGAGCCATGATAGCAGCAGTCTGAGCTTCCAAGGCAGCAGTCTGAGCTGCAAATGCAGCAGTCAGACCTTAAGAACATAAGAAATAGGAGCAGGAGTAGGCCAATCGGCCCCTCGAGCCTGCTCACCATTCAATCAGATCATGGCTGATCTGATCCTAACCTCAAATCTAAATTCACGTCCAATTTCCTGCCTGCTCCCCGTAACCCCTAATTCCCTTTACTTCTAGGAAACTGTCTATTTCTGTTTTAAATTTATTTAATGATGTAGCTTCCACAGCTTCCTGGGGCAGCAAATTCCACAGACCTACTACCCTCTGAGTGAAGAAGTTTCTCCTCATCTCAGTTTTGAAAGAGCAGCCCCTTATTCTAAGATTATGCCCCCTAGTTCTAGTTTCACCCATCCTTGGGAACATCCTTACTGCATCCACCCGATCAAGCCCCTTCATAATCTTATATGTTTCAATAAGATCGCCTCTCATTCTTCTGAACTCCAATGAGTGGAGTCCCAATCCACTCAACCTCTCCTCATATGTCCACCCCCTCATCCCCGGGATTAACCGAGTGAACCTTCTTTGTACTGCCTCGAGAGCAAGTATGTCTTTTCTTAAGTACGGACACCAAAACTGTATGCAGTATTCCAGGTGCGGTCTCACCAATACCTTATATAACTGCAGCAATACCTCCCTGTTTTTATATTCTATCCCCCTAGCAATAGATGGCGGATGTTTGTGCTGCAATGGATGTTGTGACATCGGCCATCAGATGCTGCATCATGGTGGGTTCCACAGGTGTGCTGATGGAGGTGACCACCGTTCCATGTTGGAAACGATGGGCTCCAAGCTCTGCGCAAAGCCCTGTGCCAAGTTGGAGCTGGCCTCCTCCATGCCCCTTCTCATTGTGCACAGGCTTTCTGGCAGGTTTTCCAGTGCCCCAAGCATTTGTTGGTGTACGCCCATCAGCCATCTTCTGTAGCCTGGCCCATCGAAGTCCTCATCTGACTCCTCTGCAGCAGAACTAGTGAGCGACCTCGCCCTCCGGCGAATGGCTCCTGTGGTATCCGTTCCCTCCGCCCCGGCTCCTGCTCACTTGTGCTCGGTGTCTCACCACGTGCAGATCCCTCCTCGAAGCTAACCTCTAAAGGACGCGCAGTGTCAGTCTCTGAGCTGGTGGAAGCAAGTGTCAGATCGAGTGACGGTGTGGCTTCAGTGTCCTCCTCCTCCTCCCCCTCCTCCTCCTTCTCCTCCTCGGACGGTGCCGCCACGTGTTCTTGGGTATCTGCAATGACAAAGGGAAACAGGTTGAGATGTGGAGTGGGGAGAGGAGCAAGTAAGAGGTGCGTGCTGGCAGCATGTGCAGCACATGAGTCAGAGAAGATTATGGGAGGAGGGAGATGTGGAAAAGGAGAAGGATCATTAGATATGCAGAGACCCCTTTGACCGGACCTCCAGCACGGCATGTTGTAACGGCTGCAGCGACGGCCCGCCCAATGATCCGCAGCACAGTCTCCTCGAGGGAGGGTGAGGACGTGTAGACGTGCCCGTCCAGCCTCAGGTCCCTCCTGCTGGTGGGTGTAATACGCCACCTTCTCCTGCAAGACAGAGGACAGTGTGTCAGTGAGTGTCCTGCAAGGTGTTTTTTTTTTTATTCGTTCACGGGATGTGGGCGTCGCTGGCGAGGCCAGCATTTATTGCCCATCCCTAATTGCCCTCGAGAAGGTGGTGGTGAGCCGCCTTCTTGAACCGCTGCAGTCCGTGTGGTGACGGTTCTCCCACAGTGCTGTGGGTGATGTGCCAGTCATGGTCGTATAGCTGCCAGTTTGTGTGACTTGAGCGGTGGTTGTGTGGCCTGCTAGTGTGGTACTATGTGCGGATGAGATGCAGCATTGTGTATGGATGGGCAGTGTTTGTTGGTGGGTGGGTGGGTGACGGGAGGTGTCGTGCGTGGAGTATTGGTGCAGTTGGTAGGATGTGCCACTTGACACTTGCATTCACTCACCTTGACCACTCGTGTCAAGTCATTAAAATGCTTGTGGCATTGCACCCACGTGCATGGTGCAATGCTCCTGGCATTCACCTCCTGTGCCACGGCCTGCCAATGCCTACCCAGCAGGTTCCACAGGTGCGCTGATGGAGGTGACCACCCGTTCCATGTTGGAAAGGATGGGCTCCAAGCTCTGCGCAAAGCCCTGTGCCAAGTTGGAGCTGGACTCCTCCACCCTGCGGGTACAATGCTGCCCTCCTCTGGTCCACACCTTCCACCAGGGCCTCCAGAGCATCATCCGAGAATCTTGGTGCCCGCTCTCTTGCTGGTGCAGCTACTTGCAATGCCATTCTCCCTTCTCCTTGGCTGTGTATCCGCCATTAGAAATGTGCCTGCACATTTCCAACTCCCTCATTCTCCATGCAGCCTCTCAGCAGCGAGGGCTGCACTTGCTGTACGGAGATTTCAGGGTAAGTAGCACGAATTTCATGTGCTGCCTGCGGAGGGTCCGTTCGGCGCGGGATGGTAGCGCATTGCTCAGAAGGGACCCTTATCCAATTCCTCCCCCATCATCTTTGTTTATACCCCGATTCCCCTTCCTCATCTGCTGCTACCCACTAAGTCCCACCTGAGGCCCAGGCTGGCAGGAGGTGGGTGGCTGAAGGGCCCTGGTTCCGAGGTGGCCCAGAGCTCATGGCAGTGAGCCGCTGCTGGCTGCGTCTCTAGAGGGAGATCCTGGACAGCCTGGTCTCGCCCGTCCCCTCCTGGGCATTATGGTCCCGCTCCCCACCCTCCCGGGCAGTCTTGTCTCACTCTCCTCCCCCTTCGACAGCCTGGTCTCACCCATCCCTCCTGGGCAGTCATGTCTCACTCTCCACCCTCCCGGGCAGCCTGGTCTCGCCTGACACTCTCCTGGGCAGCCTGGTCTCGCCTGACACCCTCCCGGGCAGCCTGGTCTCGCCTGACACCCTCCCGGGCAGCCTGGTCTCGCCTGACACCCTCCCGGGCAGCCTGGTCTCGCCTGACACCCTCCCGGGCAGCCTGGTCTCGCCTGACACTCTCCCATGCAGCCTGGTCTCGCCTGACACCCTCCCGGGCAGCCTGGTCTCGCCTGACACTCTCCCATGCAGCCTGGTCTCGCCTGACACTCTCCCGGGCAGCCTGGTCTCGCCTGACACTCTCCTGGGCAGCCTGGTCTCGCCTGACACTCTCCCATGCAGCCTGGTCTCGCCTGACACTCTCCCGGGCAGCCTGGTCTTGCCTGACACTCTCCCATGCAGCCTGGTCTCGCCTGACACTCTCCCATGCAGCCTGGTCTCGCCTGACACTCTCCCGGGCAGCCTGGTCTCGCCTGACACTCTCCCGGGCAGCCTGGTCTTGCCTGACACTCTCCCATGCAGCCTGGTCTCGCCTGACACCCTCCCGGGCAGCCTGGTCTCGCCTGACACTCTCCCATGCAGCCTGGTCTCGCCTGACACTCTCCCGGGCAGCCTGGTCTCGCCTGACACTCTCCTGGGCAGCCTGGTCTTGCCTGACACTCTCCTGGGCAGCCTGGTCCCACTCTCCGCTCTCCTGGGAAGCCTTGTCTCGCCGGCCTCCTCCACTGGCAGTGTACTGTGAGGGTGAAGGCCGGAGCCCTGGCACGTGCTGCAGTCCTGAGAGACGGTGGGATCAGGCACAAGGACTTCTGCCGCCGCCATTCCACTGGGCCCTGGACCTGCAGCCCCACTGATCAGTGGGATTGCTGGTCCAATGGCAGCGATTAGATCTGTCCAGCCCTGAGACATGCCAGGAGCCATGGTCTGGAAGCTGCGATCAATGCTGCATTCTAACCCGGCCTCAGAGCTGCATCTGTGCTTCCACACAGGTGGAGTCCCTGACTTGTCCCTGGCTGTCTCTTACCCAGGGCACTGTTCAGATGCCTCTTACCCAGGGCACTGTTCAGATGCCTCTTACCCAGGGCACTGTTCAGATGACTCTTACCCAGGGCTCTGTTCAGATGTCTCTTACCCAGGGCACTGTTCAGATGTCTCTTACCCAGGGCACTGTTCAGATGTCTCTTACCCAGGGCTCTGTTCAGATGACTCTTACCCAGGGCACTGTTCAGATGCCTCTTACCCAGGGCACTGTTCAGATGCCTCTTACCCAGGGCACTGTTCAAATGCCTCTTACCCAGGGCACTGTTCAGATGACTCTTACCCAGGGCACTGTTCAGATGCCTCTTACCCAGGGCACTGTTCAAATGCCTCTTACCCAGGGCACTGTTCAGATGACTCTTACCCAGGGCACTGTTCAGATGCCTCTTACCCAGGGCACTGTTCAGATGCCTCTTACCCAGGGCACTGTTCAGATGACTCTTACCCAGGGCACTGTTCAGATGCCTCTTACCCAGGGCACTGTTCAGATGCCTCTTACCCAGGGCACTGTTCAGATGTCTCTTACCCAGGGCACTGTTCAGATGCCTCTTACCCAGGACTCTGTTCAGATGACTCTTACCCAGGGCTCTGTTCAGATGCCTCTTACCCAGGGCTCTGTTCAGATGCCTCTTACCCAGGGCACTGTTCAGATGTCTCTTACCGAGGGCACTAATGCAGCTGCCACTTGCTGCACTGCTGCCTGCGAGGAAGGCAAGTCTACCTGGATGCAAAGGAGAGCTGCAGACTCGACAGTCACGCCTGCCCATTGCCACTGATCTTAGGAGGTTGTCCTCGGAGCCTGCACCGTACCAACAGCATTCCTCAAACATCCTTTTCCTCAGGCAAGAACTCTGAGTCGCACGACTGATTCAATCAGTAACCTCCGCCGGGCAGAGGGCGTCTCCTCGGCCACCTCTGTGCTGGACAATTCTGTCGCTGAACCTTCCTTAACCTCATTGTGGACCTTTCCCGGGGTGGAGTTCCCTGGGCTGGTGCTTGCAGAAGTCCTTGGACACCCTGGGCATGTGTGGCCCCATCACTGTGGGTGATGCTGAGAATGGTGGGATATTGCTGGTGACAGGTGGGTACATCAACACCCACAGTCTAGCCCCAGACACTCGACCTTCCACCCCCTTGACCATCTCTTCTTCATCCTGACAGAAGCATGTTCATTCCTTCCTTCTGCCATCCTTCCCTGCTGACACATGGGGGCCTGCGATGGCAGAGAGGGTCTCTGAGGAGGGGGAGGTGAACTGGAGCAATGGAGCAGCAAGTGGAAGTTCTGGAGGAGGAGAGGAGACAGGGAGCCATGGCACAGCTGGCAGACTGTTTCCAGAGCGTTAAACTACGTAAACTCCACAACAATGTGTACATCATCTAACATAGTGGTTAAAGTGTAGACCTAATTAAAAACAATAGACATGTAATGTAAAGCAGTATAGGTATACAGCACAGAAATCATTTAAAGCACTATATATATATATATATATATATATATATATATTTAGTTATCACATGTTAGGATTTTGAATATTTTTTCTCATGGACAGGATTTGGGTTTGAGTTATGTTTGTGTTGTGTTTTTAAACAGAGTAAACTCACTGGTTTTTCTTTTAAAAGCCACAGGCTGCAGTCATTGAAGGTGTGTATTAGAGCCAGACAAGCCAGTTTGTGGAATGTCACAGCTCATACTGACACGACGATGGTCGATTCTCTCATCCCAGCCCCAGTAGAGTCAGGAGGGCTCCTATTCATTTTGAGAACAGCAGGAGATCTTTTCTTTTGACCTGCATCCCATGGGGGAGGAGAGGCAGCCGATTTAATGGATAGTCTGCTGGAAAATCACTGCTCCCGGTATTTCTGTGTGTCCAGCCCGTGGGAGGACTATCCCGCTGATTCCTTGCTCAATCAGAGAGACATGGGGCAGTCTGCGGTCAGGTAGGCCTGGGGGGGTGAGGTGGGCCATTGAAAAGAAACTCACTCATCCCAGGTATTTGGAACCCAGCAGCATAAACAGTTTTGCAGCTAATCTGACTTGTTTCTGGAACAATTAAACAGTTGTCCATTATACGTGTTCGACATGTGCCAGTCGGAACCAGATAGGGGAATCACTATAATCAGTGTATCTCAGACATTGGTTGAATAATATTGAAGGAGTTTGCTTTGTGAATCCAGTATATAAAAGATAGTATCCCGATTGTAACTGGGGCCTGATGAGGCCTGTAGGGAATGGGGCAAGCAGCAAGCTCACAGGATGGAGTTGCCTGAGGCCCCGGGGGATTTGAACTCCTTGACCTCGTTTCCACGTTGGAAGTCCGACCATGAACAAAGAATAAATTTTAAAGATCAGAGACGTTTAAGAGCTCCATTAAGCAGAGATAGTTGGATGATTCACGTGTGTGTAGGGATTAAGATCCTGAGAATGAGAGTCAGGCCCATTATACTGAAAGAACTGATGTTGGAGAGAGAGAGGAAAACGCAACAGCCTGAGAGTCGTGGCAATGACATCCCAGAATAAGCCCAAGTATCCCAGAGGGAGGTGAGAGAAGCAACTCTACTGCATTGACTCAGACGGACATGGTCATATAAGCTCCTGAAATCTTTGCCAAAGCTCCAAGTTTATCAACAATAAACTGAATGAACTGGACTTCAATATATCCCATAGACTTGTTATTCAAGGCTGTTAACTTGTTAGCTATACACAGAGTCTAAATTTAACAAACTCTGCTGACTTTATGTCAATCTTGACCATTGAGCATAACTTATAATCAGTAGAGCCCAACGATGCTGCGTTATTGTGATACACCTGAATCTCCTCTGTAACCTCAGATATTGATTTCATCAGCTAATATGTACCTCAGTGCCTTGCCTACATTAACATGCGACTAATTGTATTAATAAAGCTGATTTCATGGTCTAACTTCCTGTTTAATGACTTTAGTCAGAAACGGTGAACTTACTCAGTAGCTCGTTTACACCCTGATAGGGGTTTGGTAGTAAATGTTAACATCATTGAACCAATTGATGTAAGATGGTTTAAGCAAACCATATTCAAGCATCTAGTAATTCCCGAGACAGGGACGGGGAATTTCCAGATGATTCTTGATGAGGAGGTATGGTGAAGGGGTTGGAGATTCATCTGATATCCTCTGATAAAGTTTATTCGAGAACCCATCTCAATGTTCTTACAATGGGCACTTTCTCCTCTTTGCATTGTCACTATGTTGAAACTAATCTTCTTCCAACAGACTTTTGAAACTCAAGGTTGACATCAGCCAATCACTAACGAAAAACAAAAAACACAACTGCCAGGAATCTGAGCCAAAAAGAGAAAATAATGGAAATAGAAGGAAACATAATCTGTAGAGAGAACAGGACAGTTACCCATGATGCAGATTGTCCAATATCATGGTTTGGGCCATTTCAGGGTGTCTCTGCACTGTGGGATCAGGGACCATGTTAGAAGATTATAATCGGCTGTGTGGGACTTGCCTTCACCCCACTAGCCTGCTCTTTGGACAGTTTCCAAACCCAATTAACGCACCCTCGGGCCTCACCTACATATTGGGGGCGGGCGGCTGGCAGTGGACACACCTCCCAGACAGCTTGCTCAATGAGAAAAATTAATTTTGGGCCATTGGCAGCGGTGCTCAGGAGGGGGGGTCGGATTGGGCTACATGTGGGTTCCTGTCACAAGGACTGGAGTCAGGCGAAGCACTCCTGCTCCTCCTGGCTCCACAGAACATTTAATTTTAAAAAACACCCAACACTTACCTTCTGTTGGGGGGCCCTGAAGAATCCTGAGCAGACAGGCCCAACTATCGATACCTCATTTTGTAAAGGGGTCTTTCAACAGGCGTTAGGCCTCTCATTAACATATCTAAGGGGCGTAACGACTGTTTCAGGTGTCTGTCTGGGACGTCTAAAGATGGTCCCCATCAATTTAGCAGTGCGACAGATTGGGTGCAGGCCATCCCACTGCTAAATTGGTGGTGATTGCACATGTTTTACACTGGAAAAATGGGCACAATGCATACCAACTCCTACCCCATTGAGCCTCAGAAGCACCTCAGTAACCCCGGGGTAAAGCAACAGGACCCCTTGTGATCTGAACTGGACATTGTGTCTTTCACACATGCCCTCGTGTATACTTCACCAATCTTTCCAAAGGCGACTGAAACACCAGATGAGGCTGGATGCAAATAATTAAGCTGCTTTATTGCACAGACAGCAAGTGAAGATGCTCAGTAACAGTTATAAATGAACTGAAAGAATCATAGAAAGGTTACGGCACGGAAGGAGGCCATTCGGCCCATCGAGACGTGCCGGCTTTATGCATGAGCAATCCAGCCAGTCCCACTCCCCCACTCTATCCCCGTAGCCCCGCAAATTGTTCCTTTCAAGTACTTATCCAGTTCCCTTTTGAAGGTCATGATTGAATCTGCCTCCACCACCCCCTCGGGCAGTGCATTCCAGATCCTAACCACATGCTGTGTAAAAAAGTTTTTCCTCATGTCACCTTTGATTCTTTTGCCAATCACCTTAAATCTATGTCCTCTGGGTTTTGACCCTTCCGCCAATGGGAGCAGTTTCTCTCTATCTACTTTGTCTCGACCCTTCATGATTTTGAATACCTCGATCAAATCTCCTCGCAACTGTCTCTTTTCCAAGGAGAACAACCCCAGCTTCTCCAGTCTATTCACGTAACTAAATTCCCTCATCCCTGGAATCATTCAAGTAAATCTCTTCTGCACCCTCTCTGAGGCCTTCACATCTTTCCTTAAGTGCGGTGCCCAGAACTGGACACAATACTCCAGTTGTGGCCGAACCAGTGTTTTATAAAGGTTCATCATAACTTCCTTGTTTTTGTACTCTATGCTTCTATTTATAAAGCCCAAGAAGCCGTATGCTTTTTTAACCACTTTCTCAACCTGCCCTGCCACCTTCAATGATTTGTGCACATATACCCCCAGATCTCTCTGTTCCCGTATCCCTTTTAGAATTGTGCCCTTTAGTTCCTATTGCCTCTCCTTGTTCTTTCTACCGAAATGTATCACTTCACATTTTTCTGCATTAAATTTCATCTACCATTCTAAACCCATGTTGTTACTGCCCCCTTTATTCCATGGGCCGCAATCTTGACGATAAACCTACATGTGGCACTTCACCCAACGCCTTTTGAAAGTCCATATACACCACACCAACCGCATTGCCCTCATCTACCCTCTCTGTTACCTCATCAAAGAACTCTATCAGGTTAGTTAAACACCATTTGCCTTTAACAAATCCGTGCTGGCTTTCCCTAATCAATCCACACTCGTCCAAGTGACCGTTAATTCTATCCCGGATTATCGTTTCTAAAAGTTTCCCCACCACTGAGGTTAAACTGATTGGCCTATAGTTGCTGGGTTTATCCTTACATCCTTTTTTGAACAAGGGTGTAACATCTGCAATTTTCCAGTCCTCTGGCACCACCCCCGTATCTACGGATGTTTGGAAGATTATGGCCCAGTACCTCTGCAATTTCCATCCTTACTTCCCTTAGCAACCTAGGATGCATCCCATCCGGACCGAGTGACTTATCTACTTTAAGTACAGCTAGCCTTTCAAGTACCTCCTTTATCAATTTTTAGCCCATCCAGTATCTGAACTATATCTTCCTTTACTGAACAGCGTCCACGACACCACACAACCCTGCCGCGGTAACCTCTGCAAGACATGCCAGATCATCGACACAGATACCACCATAACACGAGAGGACACCACCCACCAGGTGCATGGTTCATACTCCTGTGACTCGGCCAACGTTGTCTACCTCATACGTTGCAGGAAAGGATGCCCCAGAGCATGGTACATTGGCGAGACCATGCAGACACTGCGACAACGGATGAACGGACACCGCGCAACAATCGCCAAACAGGAGGGTTCCCTCCCAGTCGGGGAACACTTCAGCAGTCAAGGACATTCAGCCACCGACCTTCGGGTAAGCATTCTCCAAGGCGGCCTTCGAGACACACGACAACGCAAAATCGTCGAGCAGAAATTGATAGCCAAGTTCCGCACCCATGAGGACGGCCTCAACCGGGATCTTGGGTTCATGTCACGCTACACGTTACCCCACCAGCGAACAAATGTTATCTGTTTTTAATATAACGGGTCAGTTGCTGTCTTTTCTATGTTTCTACCTCTCTATCTCTGTTTTTTCTTTGTTTGTTGTTTTTTTTGGTGATTTGTATATTCTGAGACCTGGCAGGTAACACCTGTCTGTCTGCACACTGATTGCCTTGGCAACGGGCAGTTGAAAAAACTGTCTGTTATCACCAAGCATTGTTCTGTGAATTATAAATGCGACTTCATTTCGAGGACTTCATTTCCACATCGTTCACCTGAGGAAGGAGGTAGCCTCCGAAAGCTTGTGAATTTAAAATAAAATTGCTGGACTATAACTTGGTGTTGTAAAATTGTTTACTACTGAGACTCTGGCAGCATCTTCTTCCTTGGTAAAGACAGATGCAAAGTACTCATTTAATACCTCGGCCATCCCCTCTGCCACCGTGAGTAGACCTCCTTTATGGTCCCTGGCTTCATTCGTTCTGACTTTTCTCCTTGAGGAATTAGAAAAAGCAATAAGCCCTCTGTCCCTTTCAAGGTTCTGGTGTTCCCTTTCTTCCGAGACAACTTCCAACTGCAAGACCTTGAGCACAGAGGTTGTTAAGGACAGAGCGTGAACTTCTAATGTGCAGTGACTCGCTAACAGAGTGAGGACTTTCAACTGGGAATTTGGTGAGTGTGGGAATTAGGTGTGGAGGGGGAAGGAGGTGCTGAGTGTTTTAAACCAAGTGACAATAAACTAATCTATGAACTTTTAAAATTTAAATCAAAAAAATACATAAAATAAAAAAAAGATTAAGTAGTTACTAATTATTTTGAAATCAAACCAAATCCATTTACTAAATATAATCTAGATCTCAAGTTTTTAAAAATTCATTCATGGGATGTGGGCGTCGCTGGCAAGGGCAGTATTTATTGCCCATCCCTAATTGCCCTCGAGAAGGTGGTGTTGAGCCGCCTTCTTGAACCGCTGCAGTCCGTGTGGTGAAGGTTCTCCCACAGTGCTGTGAGGAAGGGAGTTCCAGAATTTTGACCCAGCGATGATGAAGGAACGGCGATATATTTCCAAGTCGGGATGGTGTGTGACTTGGAGGGGAATGTGCAGGTGGTATTGTTCCCATGTACCTGCTGCCCTTGTCCTTCTCGGTGGTAGAGGTCGTGGGTTTGGGAGGTGCTGTTGAAGAAGCCTTGGCGAGTTGCTGCAGTTCATCTTGTAGATGGTACACACTGCAGCCACAGTGCGCCGGGTGCGGGGGAGGTTCTGAGTAGAAAGGTTGTAGTCATAGAGGATTCTATAATTAGGGTGACAGATAGCGTCCTCTGCACTCACGACCGAGAGTCCAGGAAGATGTGCTGCCTACCTGGTGCACAAGTAAAGGACATCTCGGAGCAACTGGAGAGGAACTTGGAAAGGGAGGGGGAGGATCCAGTTGCCATGGTCCATGTCGACATTCTTGACATTGAAGTTGTTGTTAAGCTAGCTTAAGGGTTAAGTTATGGCAGGAGATCCCAGACCCGTGTCATGTTCCTCTTGTGGGATGTGGGAATTCAGGGATCCTTCCTGTGTCCCTGGTTCCTTCACCTGCGGGAAGTGTGTCCAGCTGCAGCTACTGTTTGACCGCTTGACGGCTCTGGAGCTGCGGATGGACTCACTTTGGGGCATCCGCGATGCTGAGGAAGTCGTGGATAGCACGTTCAGTGAGTTGGTCACACCACAGATAAAAATTACTGAGGGAGATAGTGAATGGGTGACCAACAGACAGAGGAAGAGTAGGAAGACAGTGCAGGGGTCCCCTGCGGTCATCTCCCTCCAAAACAGGTATACCGTTTTGGATACTGTTGGGGGAGATGGCTCACCAGGGGAAGGTGACAGCGGCCAGATTCATGGCACCGTGTCTGGCTCTGCTGCACAGGAGGGCAGGAAAAAGAGTGGCAGAGCTATAGTGATAGGGGACTCGATTGTAAGGGGAATAGACAGGCGTTCCTGCGGACGCCACCGAGACTCCAGGATGGTATGTTGCCTCCCTGGTGCAAGGGTCAGGGATGTCTCGGAGCGGCTGCAGGACATTCTGGAGGGGGAGGGTGAACAGCCAGTTGTCGTGGTGCATATAGGTACCAACGATATAGGTAAACAACGGGATGAGGTCCTTCAAGCTGAATTTAGGGAGTTAGGAGTTAAACTAAAAAGTAGGACCTCAAAGGTAGTAATCTCAGGATTGCTACCAGTGCCACGGGCTAGTCAGAGTAGGAATGACAGGATAGCTAGGATGAATACGTGGCTTGAGAGATCGTGCAAGAGGGAGGGATTCAAATTCCTGGGCCATTGGAACCGGTTCTGGGGGAGGTGGGACCAGTACAAATTGGACGGTCTGCATCTGGGCAGGACTGGAACCAATGTCCTAGGGGGAGTGTTTGCTAGTGCTGTTGGGGAGGGTTTAAACTAATGTGGCAGGGGGATGGGAACCGATGCAGGAAGTCAGTGGGAAGTAAAGTGGTGACAGAAACAAAAGGCAGTAAGGGAGAGTGTACAGAACATGACCGGACAGATGGTCTGAGAAAGCAGGGCAAAGACCAAGGGAAGTCTAGATTAAACTGCATTTATTTCAATGCAAGAAGTCTGATGGGCAAGGCAGATGAACTCAGGGCATGGATGGGTACATGGGACTGGGATGTTATAGCTATTACTGAAACATGGATAAGGGAGGGGCAGGACTGGCAGCTCAATGTTCCAGGGTACAGATGCTATAGGAAAGATAGAGCAGGAGGTAAGAGAGGAGGGGGAGTTGCGTTCTTGATTAGGGAGAACATCACGGCAGTAGTGAGAGGGGATATATCCGAGGGTTCGCCCACTGAGTCTATATGGGTAGAACTGAAAAATAAGAAGGGAGAGATCACTTTGATAGGATTGTACAACAGACCCCCAAATAGTCAACGGGAAATTGAGGAGCAAATATGTAAGGAGATTACAGACAGCTGCAAGAAAAATAGGGTGGTAATAGTAGGGGACTTTAACTTTCCCAACATTGACTGGGACAGCCATAGCATTAGGGGCTTGGATGGAGAGAAATTTGTTGAGTGTATTCAGGAGGAATTTCTCATTCAGTATGTGGATGGCCCAACTAGAGAGGGGGCAAAACTTGACCTCCTCTTGGGAAATAAGGAAGGGCAGGTGACAGAAGTGTTAGTGAGGGATCACTTTGGGACCAGTGATCATAATTCCATTAGTTTTAAGATAGCTATGGAGAAGGATAGGTCTGGCCCAAAAGTTAAAATTCTAAATTGGGGAAAGGCCAATTTTGATGGTATTAGACAGGAACTTTCAGAAGTTGATTGGGAGAGTCTGTTGGCAGGCAAAGGGACGTCTGGTAAGTGAGAGGCTTTCAAAAGTGTGTTAACCAGGGTTCAGGGTAAGCACATTCCTTATAAAGTGAAGGGCAAGGCTGGAAGAAGTAGGGAACCTTGGATGACTCGGGAGATTGAGGCCCTAGTCAAAAAGAAGAAGGAGGCATATGACATGCATAGACAGCTGGGATCAAGTGGATCCCTTGAAGAGTATAGAGATTGCCGGAGCAGAGTTAAGAGAGAAATCAGGAGGGCAAAAAGGGGACATGAGATTGCTTTGGCAGATAAGGCAAAAGAGAATCCAAAGAGCTTCTACAAATACATAAAGGGCAAAAGAGTAACTAGGGAGAGAGTAGGGCCTCTTAAGGATCAACAAGGTCATCTATGTGCGGAACCACAAGAGATGGGTGAGATCTTGAATGAATATTTCACATCGGTATTTACGGTTGAGAAAGGCATGGATGTTAGGGAACTTGGGGAAATAAATAGTGATGTCTTGAGGAGTGTACATATTACAGAGAGGGAGGTGCTGGAAGTCTTAACGCGCATCAAGGTAGATAAATCTCCGGGACCTGATGAAATGTATCCCAGGACGTTATGGGAGGTTAGGGAGGAAATTGCGGGTCCCCTAGCAGAGATATTTGAATCATCGACAGCTACGGGTGAGGTGCCTGAGGATTGGAGGGTAGCAAATGTTGTGCCTTTGTTTAAGAAGGGCGGCAGGGAAAAGCCTGGGAACTACAGACCGGTGAGCCTAACATCTGTAGTGGGTAAGTTGTTAGAGGGTATTCTGAGAGACAGGATCTACAGGCATTTGGAGAGGCAGGGACTGATTAGGAACAGTTAGCATGGTTTTGTGAGAGGAAAATCATGTCTCACGAATTTGATTGAGTTTTTTGAAGGGGTAACCAAGAAGATAGATGAGGGCTGTGCAGTAGACGTGGTCTATATGGACTTTAGCAAAGCCTTTGACAAGGTACCACATGGTAGGTTGTTACATAAGGTTAAATCTCACGGGATCCAAGGTGAGGTAGCCAATTGGATACAAAATTGGCTTGACGACAGAAGACAGAGGGTGGTTGTCGAGGGTTGTTTTTCAAACTGGAGGCCTGTGACCAGAGGTGTGCCTCAGGGATCGGTGCTGGGTCCGCTGTTATTTGTTATTTATATTAATGATTTGGATGAGAATTTAGGAGGCATGGTTAGCAAGTTTGCAGATGACACCAAGATTGGTGGCATTGTGGACAGTGAAGAAGGTTATCTAGGATTGCAACGGGATCTTGATAAATTGTGCCAGTGGGCCGATGAATGGCAGATGGAGTTTAATTTAGATAAATATGAGGTGATGCATTTTGGTAGATCGAATCGGGCCAGGACCTACTCCGTTAATGGTAGGGCGTTGGGGAGAGTTATAGAACAAAGAGATCTAGGAGTACAGGTTCATAGCTCCTTGAAAGTGAAGTCACAGGTGGATAGGGTGGTGAAGAAGGCATTCAGCATGCTTGGTTTCATTGGTCAGAACATTGAATACAGGAGTTGGGATGTCTTATTGAAGTTGTATAAGACATTAGTAAGGCCACACTTGGAATACTGTGTACAGTTCTGGTCACCCTATTATAGAAAGGATATTATTAAACTAGAAAGAGTGCAGAAAAGATTTACTAGGATGCTACCGGGACTTGATGGTTTGACTTATAGGGAGAGGTTAGACAGACTGGGACTTTTTTCCCTGGAGAGTAGGAGGTTAAGGGGTGATCTTATAGAAGTCTATAAAATAATGAGGGGCATAGATAAGGTAGATAGTCAAAATCTTTTCCCAAAGGTAGGGGAGTCTATAACGAGGGGGCATAGATTTCAGGTGAGAGGGGAGAGATACAAAAGGGTCCAGAGGGGCAATTTTTTCACTCAAAGGGTGGTGAGTGTCTGGAACGAGCTGCCAGAGGCAGTAGTAGAGGCGGGTACAATTTTGTCTTTTAAAAAGCATTTGGACAGTTACATGGGTAAGATGGGTATAGAGGGATATGGGCCAAGTGCAGGCAATTGGGACTAGCTTAGTGGTATAAACTGGGCGACATGGACATGTTGGGCCGAAGGGCCTGTTTCCATGTTGTAAACATCTATGATTCTATGATTCTATGACACCAATGACATAAGGAAGAACAAGGAGGAAGTCCTGCTAAAGGAATATCAAAAGCTAGGAACTAAATTAAAAAGCAGGACCTCACGGGTGATAATCTCAGGATTACTACCCAAGCCTCGTGCTAATTGGCACTGGGATAGGCAGATCAGGAAGGTGAATGTGTGGCTGAGAGACTGGTGTGGGAAGGAGGGTTCCATTTCATGGTATACTGGCACCAGTACAGGGACAGGAAGGAGCTGTACCACTGGGACAGGATCCACCTGAACCGGAATGGGACATTGTCCGAGTGGAAAGGATAAATAGGGCCGTAGAGAAGGCTTCAAACTAGCAAGATGGGGGGAGGGATCTGGTAGCAACCACAAAAGCCTAAAGATAAAAGAAACAGGAGATGAGTGTAAAGGTCAGACCAGAGTAAAGAATAAAGATAACATAATCGGTCAAGGAACAAATACAGTTATAAAACAGAAATATAAAAGGACTGTTAAAAATAAAGTAATAGGAATAACTATTGAAGAATGAATTAAACTGCCTGGACAGCAATTTACACAGTCCAAAATAAAAGGGGGGAACTAGAGGCAATAATCTGTAGCAAGGAACCAGGTGTAGAAGGAATAACTGAAACATGGCAACATGAAGAACAGGACTGGAAATTAAATATTGCAGGTTATAAAATAATCAGAAAGGACAGGGAAGGAAGAAGGGATGGGGTTTGAGTAGCTGTACTAATCAGAGATAACATAATGGCAGTAGAAAAATGTAAGGAATCTTACAACACCAGGTTATAGTCCAACAATTTTATTTTAAAATCACAAGCTTTTGGAGATTATCCCCTTCATCAGGTGAGTGAGTGAAAAATGGACATTAGTAGAAAAATGGACATTAGTAACAGAAGGAGAGAAACAGAATCTATATGGATTGAGATAAAGGATAAGAAGGGATCGATCATGCTAATAGGGGTTTACTACAGACCACCTAATAGTGCAAAGGAGGTGGAGGAAGAAATATGTAAACAAATATGTGAAATGAGTAAAGGACATAGAATAATAATCATGGGAGATTTTAACTATCCCCCAAATAAACTGGCAAGAAGAGGGAGGTAAAGGGGTAGAGGGAATGGAGTTTTTACAGTGTGTGCAGGAGTCCTTTCTCACCCAGTATGTAAAAAGCCCAACAAGAGAGGAAGCACTGCTGGATCTAGTGATGGGAAATGAACCAGAACAGATAAGAGAAGGAAGCGTAGGGGAACATCCAGGCAATAGCAATCACAACATAGTAAGGTTTAAGATAAAGATTGAGAAGGATATAAGTAAGACAAAGACCAAAGTAATAAATTGAAGGGGATGAGAATGGATCTAGGGAAAATAAACTGGAAAACTTTACTGACAAGGAGACAGAACAGGAGTGGGAAACATTTAAAATGGTGATCAATAGAGTCCAGGAGAAGTTTTTCCCAATAAAATGCAAGAACAAACTAGCCAGTAATGACACACCATGGATGAATAAAGAAATAAGAGCAAAATTGGAACTGAAGAAAAAGGCCTACACGAAGTGCATAGACAATAAAGGAGATGATGACAAAAGGGAATATGAAAAGGTTAGGAAAGAAGTCAAAAAGCAATTAGGAAGGCAAAGAGAAATGATATTAAATTATAAAGGAATAAAAAAATAAACAGTAAAGTCTTCTACAGACATAAATAACAAAAGAAAAATCAGGATAGGGAGAGGGTCACTAAGGGATGCACAAGATAAACTCACAGGTTACGACAGTGAAATGGCAGAAATATTAAATAATTACTTTGTCTCAGTATTTACCAGGGAGACGAACAAGGTGGGCAGAACATTAGGAGCAGAGATCAAAAAGATATAAAGAGATTTCAGATAGAAAGAGGGGAGATAATTGATAAACTAATCAAACTGAGAGAGGATAAAACCCAATCAATCAATCCGGATTGATTGCATCTGTGAATATTAAAAGAAGTTAAGGAGGAGATAGCAGAGGCACTATTACATATATATAAAAATTCATCAGAAAAGGGAATAGTGCCAGAGGACAGTCAGACAGCTAATGTGATTCCTATATTTAAAAAGGGAGATGGAACAAATGCAGAGAACTATAGTCCAATTAGCTTAACATTAGCTAAAGAGTGAAAAATCCCCAGGACCAGATCGTTTCCATCCCAGGGTTTTAAAGGAAGTAGGTGAGCACATTGCAAATGTCCTAACGATAATCTTTCAAAGTTCTCTAGATTCAGGAACTGTCCCTCTGGATTGGAAAATTGCACATGTCACTCCGCTTTTTAAGAAAGGAGAGAGAGGGAAGCCAGGGAATTATAGACCAGTTAGCCTAACATCTGTTGTGGGGGAAATGCTGGAGTCTATAATTAAGGATAGGGTGACTGAACACCTCAAGAATTTTCAGTTAATCAGAGAGAGCCAGCATGGATTTGTGAAAGGTAGGTCGTGCCTGACAAACCTGATTGAATTTTTTGAAGAGGTGACTAAAGTAGTGGACAGGGGAATGTCAATGGATGTTATTTATATGGACTTCCAGAAGGCATTTGATAAGGTCCCACATAAGAGACTGTTAGCTAAGATAGAAGCCCATGGAATTGAGGGAAAAGTACGGACTTGGTTAGGAAGTTGGCTGAGCGAAAGGCGACAGAGAGTAGGGATAATGGGAAGGTATTCACATTGGCAGGATGTGACTAGTGGAGTCCCGCAGGGATCTGTCTTGGGGCCTCAATTATTCACAATATTTATTAACGACGTAGATGAAGGCATAGAAAGTCTCATATCTAAGTTTGCCGATGACACAAAGATTGGTGGCATTGTAAGCAGTGTGGATGAAAACATAAAATTACAAAGCGATATTGATAGATTAGGTGAATGGGCAAAACTGTGGCAAATGGAATTCAATGTAGACAAATGTGAGGTCATCCACTTTGGATCAAAAAAGGATAGAACAGGATACTTTCTAAATGGTAAAAAGTTAAAAACAGTGGATGTCCAAAGGGACTTCGGGCTTCAGGTACATAGATCATTGAAGTGTCATGAACAGGTGCAGAAAATAATCAAGAAGGCTAATGGAATGCTGGCCTTTATATCTAGAGGACAAGAGTACAAGGGGGCAGAAGTTATGCTGCAGCTATACAAAACCCTGGTTAGACCGCACCTGGAGTACTGTGAGCAGTTCTGGGCACCGCACCTTCGGAAGGACATATTGGACTTGGAGGGAGTGCAGCGTAAGTTTACTAGAATGATACCCGGACTTCAAGGGTTAAGTTACGAGGAGAGATTACACAAATTGGGGTTGTATTCTCTGGAGTTTAGACGGTTAAGGGGTGATCTGATCAAAGTTTATAAGATATTAAGGGGAACAGGTAGGGTGGATAGAGAGAAACTATTTCTGCTGGTTGGGGATTTTAGGAGTAGGGGGCACAGTCTAAAAATTAGAGCCAGACCTTTCAGGAGCGAGATTAGAAAACATTTCTACACACAAAGGGTGGTAGAAGTTTGGAACTCTCTTCCGCAAACGGCAATTGATACTAGCTCAATTGCTAAATTTAAATCTGAGATAGATATCTTTTTGGCAACCAAAGGTATTAAGGGATATGAGCCAAAGGCAGGTATATGGAGTTAGATCACAGATCAGCCATGATCTTATCAAATGGCAGAGCAGGCACGAGGGGCTGAATGGCCTACTCCTGTTCTATGTTCCTATGGTAGGGAAGATAATGGAATCTCTACTCAAACATGTGATAGAAAAGCATCTAGAAACCGAAAATATAATAAAGAATAGTCTGCACAGTTTGCAGAAGGGAAAGTCATGATTGACTAACCTTACTGAATTCTTTGAAGAGTTAACAGAAAGAGTAGACAAGGGTAATGTAGTAGATGTAATATATTTGGATTTTCAAAAGGCCTTTGATAAGATACCGCATTGTAGACTCATGACTAAGGTCAGAGCATGTGGAGTCAGGGGACAAGTAGCAGAATGGATAGCAAGCTGGCTACAAAACAGAAAACAGAGTGTAGGGGTTAAAGGTCGTTACTTAGACCGGCAAAAGGTGGGAAGTGATGTTCCACGGGGATCGGTGCTGGGACCACTGTTGTCCACCATTTACATAAACAATTTGGACTCGGGAATCGGAAGTACAATTTCAAAATTTGCAGACGACACCAAATTGAGGGTTATAGTTAATACTGAGGAGGACTGCAATAAAATACAGGAAGACATTAAACTTGCAGAAGGGGCATGTAAATGGCAAATTAATTTTAATATAGATAAGTGTGAGGTGGCACATTTTGGTAGGAAGAATAAGGAGGCCACTTACTCATTGGAAAATAAGAGTCTAAATGGGATGCAGGAGCAGAGGGATCGGGGGGTGCAGATACACAAATCACTAAAAGTAGTGACGCAGGTTAATAATGCCATAAAAAATGCAAATCATGGACTAGGGTTCATTTCTGGAGGGATAGAATTGAAAAGCAGGGAAGTTATATAGAACCTTGGTTGGACCACACTTGGAGTACTGTGAATAGTTCCGGTCTCCATATTATAAAAAGGAGACAGAGGCATTGGAGAAGGTGCAAGAAAGATTTACTAGAACTGAGAGGTTATACTTATCAGAAAGATCGAACAGGCTGGGGCTCGTTTCTCTCGAAAAGAGAAGACTGAGGGGTGACCTGATAGAGGTCTTTAAGATAATGAAAGGGTTTGATAGGTAGACGTAGAGAAAATGTTTCCACTTGTGGGGGAGACCAGAACTCGAGGTCAAAAGTATAATATAGTGACTAATAAATCCAATGGGGAATTCAGGAGAAACTTCTTTACCCAGAGAGTGGCTGGAATGTGGAACTCACTACCACAAGGAGTAGTTGAGGCATTGAAGTGGAAGCTGGATAAACACATGAGGGTGAAAGGAATAGAAGGATGTGTTGATGGGGTTAGATAAAGTACGAATGGAAGAGGCGCGTGTGGAGCATTAACACTGGCATGGACCTGTTGGGCCGAATGGCCTGTTTCTATGCTGTACGTTGTATGCAAGAATGGACCTCCTATGTCCTGGCATCAAGCCTGAGGATAAGACCTGCCCTTCCCTCTCTCCTGTTTCAAACTGCCTGACCGCACATGTGTCTCTTTTCAGCTTTTGTCTCTTTGCAGTTGCAGGAAGCCGACGAATCTGGATACTGATATCAGTGCGTAAGGTGATTTACCCAGAGGACCGAGGGTTCAGGGGAATGGATATCTCGCTACAGAAAGGGACTCATCATCCAGACATCCCAGAAATCAACACCATCATCCCAGGGGAAGGCAAGCAACCAGCTCAAACACGCAGCTCATAAGGACCCGGTCGTATCAATTCTGGAAACATTGCTAACCACCAGCTCACAGACTCAAATCCATACAATAGACCAGCTATCGAATGCTGTAACTTGTCAGCAATCTAAGGAGTCTAATTCTAAATTAATGTCACCAGTTTATATCAATCTCGGACACTGATCTCAACTATAATTTGATAATCGGTGATCCCGTTAATGCGAGTTACTGTGGTACAATTGAACTGCCTCTACAACCTGTTATTCATTTTGTTCGTTAACCCTATCTACTAATTATTTGCATAGTCAGTGATTAAGTTTAGGTATTGCTAATCATAGTGTTGATGTTAAGAAACAATTCTTAGTGCGTGACTTGTCTGATTCTTTGATGATTTTGCAAGTTAATTCCTTCACTCAGAAGCTGGTTAGTTTCTCATTGAGGGTTAGTGAGGTAAATGTGAATTCAGTCCAGATGGGGGTGATGTAAGACAGTTTGATGAGCTATAAGTAGGAATCATTCTGTCCTAGGGGTAGGCTGGCTGGTAACACCCAGACCATTCATTGACAAGGTGTTAAGGTGAGGTGATTAAGAATTATCAGGTTCTTTGATAAATGTTTGTCAGGATACTGATCCCAGTGTTCTTATAGATACTTTTCCATCAACTCCAGACAAAAGGTATCACTGTGGGAATCCGCATGGCTCCCAGCTGCCTCCTCCAGCCCAGTACACTGGATTCGCTGCTCACAGGGCCTTCTCCTCTACATCGGAGAGAACAAATGCAGATTGGGTGATTGCTTTGTTGAACAGCTCCATTCTGTCCACAAGTTTGAACCTGAGCCCTGTTTATTGTCTCTTCAGTTCTTCGTCCCACTCCTGCTGCTACCTCCCCATCTTTGACCTATACTGAGCCAGTGAAGATCAACACAAGATCAACAGCACCTCATCTTTTGGCGAGGCAGTTTGCGCTCCAGCCTTAATATTGACATTAACAACTTCAGACTTTAACTATAGCTCCCACTTTCTCTCTGCCAGGAAGTACTGGCAACGTGGGATGGCTGCCATGGTTTTGGAGGATAGAGCAAGGTCTTCTGTGACCAGAGCACTGCGTCGTTTGATATGGATCTCATCTGACTCCACTGTGTTAACTATAGGTCAGCATTGTATTTTGACTTTGTAGTTCAGTGTTATAATTTGACTATAGTTCTGCATGATATTTTGACTCTATGGGCATGATTTTTACTTCGAAAAACGGGTGGGTTGGGGGCGGGGGGCAGTTAAACTTTTTAAAATCTAACACCCGCTTGCAACCCGCCCATTTCCGGTTTTAACAGGCGGGTCACGGGGCTCTCAGAAGTCGGTCACTATAAGCTTTCAAGGAGGCTGAGGCTATCCATTTTTACAGATGTTTTATTTTTAACCCCTGAGGGCTGGGATTGCCTGGTCTTCTGCTTCACACCACGTGAGAGGAGGCGAGAAGGCCCGAAACTGCAGGTAAGTGCCTTTATAGCACAGCTTGTGGGTCCAGAGGAGCAGGATTGCTTCCCCCAGGCCCAACAAGGCTACCTGCAGCGATGCCCCTCTCATGATTTCTGACCCCCCCCCCAAAATCTCCGACCCCCCCTCACCATCTCCGACCCCCCCTCACCATCTCCGACCCCCCCTCACCATCTCCGACCCCCCCTCACCATCTCCGACCCCCCCTCACCATCTCCGACCCCCCCTCACCATCTCCGACCCCCCCTCACCATCTCCGACCCCCCCTCACCATCTCCGACCCCCCCTCACCATCTCCGACCCCCCCTCACCATCTCCAACCCCCCCCCTCACCATCTCCGACCCCCCCTCACCATCTCCGACCCCCCCTCACCATCTCCGACCCCCCCTCACCATCTCCAACCCCCCCTCACCATCTCCGACCTTTCCTCACGATCTCCGACCTTCCCTCACCATCTCCGACCCCCCCTCACCATCTCCGACCCCCCCTCACCATCTCCGACCTTCCCTCACCATCTCCGACCCCCCCTCACCATCTCCGACCCCCCCTCACCATCTCCAACCCCCCCTCACCATCTCCAACCCCCCCCCTCACCATCTCCGACCCCCCCTCACCATCTCCGACCCCCCCTCACCATCTCCGACCCCCCCTCACCATCTCCGACCCCCCCTCACCATCTCCGACCCCCCCTCACCATCTCCGACCCCCCCTCACCATCTCCAACCCCCCCCCTCACCATCTCCGACCCCCCCTCACCATCTCCGACCCCCCCTCACCATCTCCGAACCTCCCTCACCATCTCCGACCCCCCCCCACCATCTCCGACCTTTCCTCACGATCTCCGACCTTCCCTCACCATCTCCGACCCCCCCTCACCATCTCCGACCCCCCCTCACCATCTCCGACCTTCCCTCACCATCTCCGACCCCCCCTCACCATCTCCGACCCCCCCTCACCATCTCCGACCCCCCCTCACCATCTCCAACCCCCCCCCCTCACCATCTCCGACCCCCCCTCACCATCTCCGACCCCCCCTCACCATCTCCGACCCCCCCTCACCATCTCCGACCCCCCCTCACCATCTCCGACCCCCCCTCACCATCTCCGACCTTTCCTCACGATCTCCGACCTTCCCTCACCATCTCCGACCCCCCCTCACCGTCTCCGACCCCCCCTCACCATCTCCGACCCCCCCTCACCATCTCCGACCCCCCCTCACCATCTCCGACCCCCCCCTCACCATCTCCAACCCCCCCTCACCATCTCCGACCTTCCCTCATGATCTCCGACCTTCCCTCACCATCTCCGACCCCCCCTCACCATCTCCGACCCCCCCTCACCATCTCCGACCCCCCCTCACCATCTCCGACCTTCCCTCACCATCTCCGACCCCCCCTCACCATCTCCGACCCCCCCTCACCATCTCCGACCCCCCATCACCATCTCCGACCCCCCCTCACCATCTCCGACCCCCCCTCACCATCTCCGACCCCCCCTCACCATCTCCGACCCCCCCTCACCATCTCCGACCCCCCCTCACCATCTCCGACCCCCCCTCACCATCTCCGACCCCCCCTCACCATCTCCGACCCCCCCTCACCATCTCCAACCCCCCCTCACCATCTCCAACCCCCCCTCACCATCTCCAACCTTCCCTCATGATCTCTGACCTTCCCTCACCATCTCTGACCTTCCCTCATGATCTCCGACCTCCCTTCACGATCTCTGACACTCCTCATGATCTCTGACCCTGAGTGCAGCAGGCACAGAGTGCAACAGCTTGAGAGTTAGTAAGTGTGGGAGTTTAAGGGTTAATCTCTTTTAAAATCTAGTGTAAATTGCTATCAACTGTTTAAGTTCAATTTTAAATTTTTAAGTTTCTGTCAGGCTTAAGTAGAGACAAACAAGCAAGCTCTCCCACTCCAATCTGCATTTGTTCTCTCCGATGTAGAGGAGAAGGCCCTGTGAGCAGCGAATCCAGTGTACTGGGCTGGAGGAGGCAGCTGGGAGCCATGCGGATTCCCACAGTGATACCTTTTGTCTGGAGTTGATGGAAAAGTATCTATAAGAACACTGGGATCAGTATCCTGACAAACATTTATCAAAGAACCTGATAATTCTTAATCACCTCACCTTAACACCTTGTCAATGAATGGTCTGGGTGTTACCAGCCAGCCTACCCCGAGGACAGAATGATTCCTACTTATAGCTCCAGCTGTAGTTAGTTAATTGGTTATCTAGATTAAACTGGTTCCTGAAACAGTAGTAGAGCAGGGCTGACTCATCTGAGTCACAAACAGTAGAAATACAGGGGCCTGTGAGTGCAACCGGCACTGAGTGCAGTGAGCACAGAGTGATCAACTTGAGAGTTTGGTAAGAGTGGGAGTTCAGTGAAGCGGGGGATGGAGGTGCTGCTTTGCCTTGCTTTTCCTAACTTTTTCCGTAGAGCGGCAGCGGACGTGAGCAGCAGCAGACCGAGAGCGGGGATAAAAGCAGCAGCAGACCGAGAGCGGGGATAAAAGCAGCAGCAGACCGAGAGCGGGGATAAAAGCAGCAGCAGACCGAGAGCGGGGATAAAAGCAGCAGCAGACCGAGAGCGGGGATAAAAGCAGCAGCAGACCGAGAGCGGGGATAAAAGCAGCAGCAGACCGAGAGCGGGGATAAAAGCAGCAGCAGACCGAGAGCGGGGATAAAAGCAGCAGCAGACCGAGAGCGGGGATAAAAGCAGCAGACCGAGAGTGGGGATAAAAGCAGCAGACCGAGAGTGGGGATAAAAGCAGCAGCAGACCGAGAGCGGGGATAAAAGCAGCAGCAGACCGAGAGCGGGGATAAAAGCAGCAGCAGACCGAGAGCGGGGATAAAAGCAGCAGCAGACCGAGAGCGGGGATAAAAGCAGCAGCAGACCGAGAGCGGGGATAAAAGCAGCAGCAGACCGAGAGCGGGGATAAAAGCAGCAGACCGAGAGTGGGGATAAAAGCAGCAGCAGACCGAGAGCGGGGATAAAAGCAGCAGCAGACCGAGAGCGGGGATAAAAGCAGCAGCAGACCGAGAGCGGGGATAAAAGCAGCAGCAGACCGAGAGCGGGGATAAAAGCAGCAGCAGACCGAGAGTGGGGATAAAAGCAGCAGACCGAGAGCGGGGATAAAAGCAGCAGCAGACCGAGAGCGGGGATAAAAGCAGCAGACCGAGAGTGGGGATAAAAGCAGCAGCAGACCTGTAACGAGAAAACTGCAGTGTGACGTCACAGGTGAGGCAGGTAAGTGATTGGTAGTGACTACGGGCTAAGTTTTAGGTTAACAAATAGCATATAACTAAATTTTAAAAACTAAACTTAATTTAATTAATCTAATTAAACGAGGTAAATAATTTGATTTACACTAAATTGATTAATTAAATAAATATAATAATGGGAGAACAGGATGTGTTGCTGCTGCAATATGTGGGAGCTTGTGGACATTTTTGTCTAGGGCGACGACATCTGCAGTAAGTGTCTGCGGCTCGAGGAACTTCGGCTCCAAGTTGAGGAGCTGGAGTCCGAGCTGCGGACATTGTGAGACATCAGGGAGGGAGAAAGTGACCTGGATATTTTGCTCCAGGAGGCAGCCACACCCCTTAGATTAAATACTTTAGAATTGACACGTGGTCAGGGACAGGAGGGTGTGACTGCGAGAGAGGCAGGTTCGGGGATCCAGGAGGGAGAATTGCAGGAGTCTCAGTCCTTACACTTATCCAATAGATTTGAAGTTCTTGCAACCCTTGTGGACAAGTGCGGGGTCTGTGAGAAGGACGAGCAAACTGACCACTGCACCGTGGTACAGGAAGCCGTTCAAGTGGGGGGAGTAAGAAGGAAGGTGGTTGTAGTAGGCGACAATATAATTAGAGGGATAGACACTGTTCTCTGCAGCCAGGAGCATAAGTCCCGAAGGCTGTGTTGCCTACCCGGTGCCAGGGTTAAGGACATCTCCTCCGGGCTGGAGAAGAATTTGGAGTGGGAGGGGGAGGATCCAGTTGTCGTCGTCCACGTAGGTACCAACGACATAGGTAGGACTAAGAAAGAGGTTCTGCTGAGAGAGTTTTAGCAGCTAGGGACTAAATTAAAAAGCAGAACCACAAAGGTGATATTCTCCAGATTATTACCTGAGCCACGAGCAAATTGGCACAGAGTAAATCAGATCAGAGAGATGAATGCGTGGCTCAAAGATTGGTGTGGGAGAAGTGGGTTTCGATTCATGGGGCACTGACACCAGTACTGGGGAAAGAGAGAGCTGTCCTGTTGGGACAGACTACACCTGAACCACGCTGGGACCAGAGTTCCAGCGAATCGAATGACTAGGGAGGTAGAAAGGGCTTTAAACTAAATAAGTGGGGGGTGGGGGGTGGGGGTAAGGTCCCAGTGTAGAGAAATCTAGAATGTTAAAGAGAAAAGACAAGGAAGCTGTGCAGGAAAGTGATTGGGGTCAGGATAACCAGATTGTGTCAGGAAGGGACAGAGCGTACAAACAAAAAACAACAAATAGGGTCTGGGTAAGAAAAAATGGTAATAAAACAAATAGGGCCAAAGTACAAAAAATGTTAAGATGTCTAAAAATGTTAAAAAGACAAATCTAAAGGCACTGTATCTGAATGCACGAAGCATTTGTAATAAGGTAGAGGAATTAACAGCGCAAATAGATGTAAACAGATATAACATAATAGCAATTACAGAGACATGGCTGCAGGTTGACCAAGGCTGGGAGCTGAATATCCAAGGGCATTCGATATTTAGGAAGGACAGGCAAAAAGGAAAAGGAGGTGGGGTGGCGTTGTTAGTAAAGGATGAAATCAGAGCAATAGTGAGAAAGGATATTGGCTCAGAAAATCAAGATGTAGAATCAGTCTGGGTGGAGTTAAGAAGCACCAAGGGGCAGAAAACACTGGCGGGAGTTGCCTATAGGCCTCCAACCAGAAGTGGTAATGTAGGGGATGGGATCAAACAGGAAATTAGAGATGCATGTAACAAGGGTACTGCAGTAATCATGGGTGACTTTAATCTACATAGAGACTGGCCAAACCAAATTAGCAATAATACTGTGGAGCATGAATTCCTGGAGTGTGTATGAGATGGTTTTTTAGACCAGTATGTTGACGAGTCAACCAGGGAACAGGCTATCCTAGATTGGGTATTGTGCAATGAGAAGGGGTTAATTAATAATCTTGTTGTGTGGGGTCCTTTAGGGAAGAGTGACCATAACATGATAGAATTCTTCATTAAGATGGAAAGTGAAGGAGTCCAATTCGAAACTAGGGTCCTAAATCTGAACAGAGGAAACTATGAAGGTATGAGGAGAGAGTTGGCTATGATAGATTGGGAAGCTTCATTAAAAGGCATGAGGGTGGATAGGCAATGGCGAACATTTAAAGAACGAATGCATGAATTGCAACAATTATACATTCCTTTCTGGTGCAAAAACACAAAAGGAAGTGCTGCCCAACCATGGCTAACAAAAGAAATTAAGGATCGTATTAGATCCAAAGAGGAGTCATAAAAAGTTGCCAGAAAAAGCAGCAAGCCTGAGGATTGGGAACATTTTAGATTTCAGCAAAAAAGGACCAAGAGATTGATTAAGAGGGGAAAAATAAAGTATGAGAGTAAACTTGCAAGGAACATAAAAGTGGATTGTAAAAGCTTCTACAATATGTAAAAAGAAAAAGATTAGTGAAGACAAATGTAGGTCCCTTACAGTCAGAAATGGGAGAATTTATAATGGGGAACAGGGAAATGGCAGAGCAATTAAACAAATACTTTGGTTCTGTCTTCACGGAAGAGGACACAAATAACTTCCCAGAAATACTAGGGAACCAAGGGACTAGTGAGAAGGAGGAATTAAAGGAAATTAGTATGAGTAAAAAAATAGTGCTGGAGAAATTAATGGGACTGATAGCTGATAAATCCCCAGGGCCTGATAATCTGCATCCCAGAGTAATAAAAGAGGTAGCCATGGAAATAGTGGATGCATTAGTTGTTATATTTCAAAATTCTATAAATTATGGAACAGTTCCTGCAGATTGGAAGGTGGCAAATGTAACCCCACTATTTCAAAAAGGAGAGAGAGAGAAAACAGGGAACGACAGACCGGTTAGTAGTAGGGAAAATGCTAGAGTCTATTATAAAGGATGTGATAACAGGACATTTAGAAAATATCAATGGGATTAGACAAAGTCAACATGGATTTATGAAAGGGAAATCATGTTTGACAAACCTACTGGAGTTTTTTGAGGATGTAACTGGTAGAATAGATAAGGGAGAACCAGTGGATGTGGTTTATTTGGATTTTCAGAAGGCCTTTGATAAAGTCCCACATAAGAGGTTAGTGTGCAAAATTAAAGCACATGGGATTGGGGGTAATATACTGACATGGATTGAAAATTGGTTAACAGACAGGAAACAGAGAGTAGGAATAAATGAGGTTTTTTTTGGGGTGGCAGGCGGTGACTAATGGGGTACCGCAGGGATCAGTGCTTGGGCCCCAGCTATTCACAATATATATCAATGATTTGGATGAGGGAACCAAATGTAATATTTCCAAGTTTGCTGATGACGCAAAACTAGGTGGGATCCTGAGTTATGAGGAGGATGCAAAGAGACTTCAAGGTGATTTAGACAAGTTGAGTGAGTGGGCAAATACATGGCAGATGCAGTATAATGTGGATAAATGTGAAGTTATCCAGTTCGGAAGGAAAAACGGAAAGGCAGAGTATTATTTAAATGGTGATAGATTGGGGAATGTTGATGTACAAAGGGACCTGGGTGTCCTTGTACACCAGTCACTGAAAGTAAACATGCAGGTGCAGCAAGCAGTTAGGAAGGCAAATGATCCGTTGGCCTTCATTGCAAGAGGATTTGAGTACAGGAGCAAGGATGTCTTACTGCAGTTATACAGGGCTTTGGTGAGTCCACACCTGGAGTATTGTGTGCAGTTTTGGTCTCCTTACCTAAGAAAGGATATACTTGCCATAGAGGGAGTGCAGCGAAGGTTCACCAGACTGATCCCTGGGATGGCAGGACTGTCGTATGAGGAGAGATTGGGTCGACTCGGCCTGTATTCACTTGAGTTTAGAAGAATGAGAGGGGATCTCATTGAAACATATAAAATTCTGACAGGACGAGACAGACTGGATGCAGGGAGGATGTTTCCCCTGGCTGGGGGGTCCAGAACGAGGGGTCACAGTCTCAGGATACGGGGTAGGACATTTCGGACTGAGATGAGGAGAAATTTCTTCACTCAGAGGGTGGTGAACCTGTGGAATTCTCTACCACAGAAGGCTGTGGAGGTCAAGTCACTGAATATATTTAAGAAGGAGCTGGATAGATTTCTAGACACAAAAGGCATCAAGGGGTATGGGGAGAGAGCAGGAATATGGTATTGAGATAGATGTTCAGCCATGATCATATTGAATGGCGGAGCAGGCTCGAAGGGCCGAATGGCCTACTCCTGCTCCTATTTTCTATGTTTCCTCCACGTGATCTCCGACCCCCCTCGCGATCTCCGACCATCTCGCGATCTCTGACACCCCTCGCGATCTGTGACCCCTCCCCACCTCGAAGACCCCCATTGGCTGACCTGACCCCCCGATGACTGGACCTCCCCCCCCCACCCTGCATCTAACCTGTTCACGTCCTCTTCCTTCCTCTTCTCCCGTCCGACTGAGGCCAGCCTGTCAATTTGACTCTCTGGGCATGATTTTAACCCCGAAGAAAGGGTGTGTTGGGGGCGAGGGGCAGTAAGAATTTTTAAAGTTTGGAGCAGGAACGAGTCCCGGCTTCAACACATTGAAAAATGAGTTTCACCCAAAAACACCTGGGTGCACGTGCGCTTCAGAAACCCGGAAGTCCCGCCAGCAATTAAACCCAGCGGGATGACATTTAAAGGGGAATTAAGATAGTTGAAGTACTTAAACTAATTAAATTTTGGGGATTGAGGCAGACAAATGACTTTTACTCTGCCTAAACGCGTCTCCCGTGGCCTCTGAAACACGCCATGGAAACGGAGGTGAGTTGCAGCTGGCAGCAGATTAGACTTTAAACCAGTGTTTGACAGATGGTGATTAAAGGTGAGTTTTTGCAGCAGGGCAATCAGTTCTCTCAGACAAACCTTTGGCTGGGAGTTAGAACCATAGAACCATAGAAAAGATACAACACAGAGGGGGCCATTCGGCCCATCGTGTCCACGCTGGCTTGAAGAACAACCAGGTACCCATTCTAATCCCACCTTCCAGCACCCGGTCCGTAGCCCTGCAGCTTACAGCACCTTAGGTGCAGGTCCAGGTACTTTTTAAAAGAGTTGAGGGTCTCTGCCTCTACCACCAATTTGGGCAGCGAATTCCATACACCCACCACCCTCTGTGTAAAAAGGTTTTTCCTCATGTCCCCTCAAATCCTTCCGCCAATCAGCTTAAATCTGTGTCCTCTAGTTCTTGAACTCTCCGCTAGGGGAAACAGGTACTTCCTGTCTACTCTATCTGGGCCCCTCATAATTTTGTACACCTCAATCAAGTCTCCCCTCAGCCTCCTCTGCTTCAAGGAAAACAATCCCAGCCTATCCAATCTCTCCTCGTAGCTGCAATTTTCAAACCCTGGCAACATTCTTGTAAATCTTCTCTGCACTCTCTCCAGAGCAATTACGTCCTTCCTGTAATGTGGTGACCAGAACTACGCACAATACTCCAACTGTGGCCTTAGCAGCGTTTTATACAGTTCCATCATTACATCCCTGCTTTTGTATTCTATACCTCGGCTAATAACGGAGAGCATTCCGTATGCCTTCTTCGCAACCTTATCTACCGGTACTGCCACCTTCAGGGACTTGTGCACATGCACTCCAAGGTCTCTCACTTCCTCTACCCCTCTCAATATATTCCCGTTTACTGCGTATTCCCTTTTACTGTTTGCCCTCCCTAAGTGCATTACCTCACACTTCTCCGGGTTGAACTCCATTTGCCACTTTTCCACCCACTCCACCAACCCATTGATATCTTCTTGGAGTCTACAGCTATCCTCTTCACTATCAACTACACGGCCAATTTTTGTGACATCTAAAAATTTGCCAATCATGCCCCTTACATTCAAGTCCAAATCATTAATATATACCACAAACAGCAAGGGACCCAACACTGAGCCCTGTGGCACACCACTGGAAACAGATTTCCATTCGCAAAGACATCCATCGACTTTTACCCTTTGTTTCCTGTTACTGAGCCAATTTTGGATCCAATTCGCCACATTTCCCTGTATCCCATGGGCTTTTACCTTTCTGACCAGTCTGCCATTTGGGACCTTGTCAAATGCCTTACTAAAATCCATGTAGACAACATCCACTGAACTACCCTCATCAATCCTCCTTGTCACTTCCTCAAAGAATTCAATCAGATTTGTAAGGCATGACCTTCCCTGAACAAATCCATGCTGACTATCCCTGATTAAACCATGCCTTTCCAAGTGACAGTTTATCCTATCTCTCAGTATTGATTCTAATAGTTTGCCCACCACCGAGGTAAGACTGACTGGCCAATAATTTGGCCTTTCCCTCATACCCTTTTTAAACAATGGTACTACGTTTGCAGTCTTCCAGTCCTCCGGTACCTCCCCTGTATCTAGTGAGGATTGGAAAATGATCCTCAGAGCATCTGCTATTTCCTCCCTGGCTTCCTTCAATAGTCTTGGAAACAATTCATCCGGCCCTGATGACTTATCAACTTTGAAGGATTCCAGTCCCTCTAGTACTTCCTCTCTTGGTATCCAATATTTCACACCTCTCCTCTTTAACTACTATGTCCGGATCATCCCTTTCCTTTGTGAATACGGAGACAAAATATTCATTTAAAACCCTACCCACATCCTCTGCTTCTACACACAAGTTACCCTCATCATCCCTGATAGGTCCCACCTTTACCTTAGCTATCCTCTTGTTCTTAATGTACTGATAAAACATCTTTGGGTTTTTTTTAATCTTACTAGCTAATATTTTTTCATGCCCTCTCTTTGCTTTCCTTATTTCCTTTTTTACGTCATCCCTGTACTTTCTATACTCCTCTAGGCTTTCTGCAGTATTTAGTTTTCTGTGACAGTCATAAGCTTTCTTTTTCCGCTTTATCTTGCCCTGTATACTTTGAGACAACCAGGGGGCTCTAAATTTGGCAGTGCCACCCTTTCTCTTTGAGGGGACGTGTCTGCATTGTACCCGTAGAATTTCACTTTTTAGTGCCTCCCATTGGCTTGCCACTGATTTCTCCTCAAGTTGTTGTGTCCAGTCCACTTCTGCCAAATCACCTCTTAGTTCTGTAAAATTTGCCTTCCCTCAATTTAAAACATTTACTTCTGATTTAACTCTGTCCTTTTCCATAATAATGCTAAAACTAACTGAATTGTGCTCACTATCCCCAATATGGTCACCCACTGTCACTTCACCCACTTGCCCATCTTCATTTCCCAGGACTAAATCTAGAATTGCATCCCCTCTAGTTAAGCTTGTCACATACTGGCTAAAAAGTTCTCCTGGACACCAATCAAGAATTTTGTGCCCTCTGTGCCCCTCACACTGTTTGAACCCCAGCTGATGTTAGGGTAGTTGAAGTCCCCTACTATTCTTGCCCTCTTATTTTTGCACTCAGAAATTTGCCTACATATTTGTTCTTCTATCTCCCTTTTGCCATTCGAGGGTCTATAGTACACTCCTAGTAGTGTGACTGCATCTTTTTTATTTCTTAGCTCAACCCATATGGCCTCGATTGAAGATCCATTTAGCATATCATCGCTTCTCACAACTGTAATTGATTCTTTAACCAATAATGCTACCCCCCTCATTTTTTATCACCCACTCTATCCTGCCTGAAAACTCTATATCCAGGGATATTTAGCTGCCAATTATCTCCCTCTTTAAGCCAGGTTTGCATTATAGCAATGATGTCATGCTGCCATGTGTCTATCTGTGCCCTTAGCTCATCTGCTTTGTTTGTAATATTCCTTGCACTGAAGTATCTACCCTTTAACCCCGTCAAATTCCTGTGCTGAACATTATTTAACCTTTGCTTCTTTTGCCTTTCTGAGTTGCTAACTACGTCACTAACTGCTTTTCTACTTCCTGTTTCCTGGTCTGAATTTGTCCAATCTGTGCCTGCCCTTGGTTCCCATCCCCCTGCCATACTAGTTTAAACCCTCCCCAACAGAACAAGCAAATGCCTCCGCGAGGTTATTGGTCCCGGTTCTGCTTGGGTGCAACCCGTCCGGCGAGTACAGGTCCCGCCTTTCCCAGAATCAGTCCCAATGCCTCAGGAATTTAAACCCCTCCCCACTACACCATCTCTCAAGCCACGCATTCATCTGGTCTATTCTCCTATTTCTGCTCTCGCTAGCACGTAGCACTGGGAGTAATCCTGAGATTACTACCTTAGAGGTCCTGCTTTTTAATTTATTTCCTAACTCCCTATATTCTGCTTGCAGGACCTCATCCCTTTTTTTATCGATGTCGTTGGTACCGATATAGATCACGACCTCTGGCTGTTCACCCTCCCCCTTCAGAATGTCCTGCAGCCGCTCCGTGACATCCTTGACCCTAGCACCAGGGAGGCAACATACCATCCTGTTCTTTGTGTTTAGACTCAGATTTCTTTGTTCACACTCAGAATTCTTGTTTTCAGACGTATTTGCCTGCATCAGGATGGGGTGCAATGGATTTATTCAGCACTACATCTGAGTAGGAGGCACATCAGCACCCGTGCCAGGTACGGCATGCAGTTATGGGAGTTGCAGCTCCACAAGACAGAGGTGTGCCACAGGTACCTGCAGAAGAGCAGAGAGGGGACCAATGGAGTGGCCGAGGTCACAGGAGGCACTACTCTTGTGAGAGGTTCCATGGACCGAGGCTGAGCTTCCTGGACCTCTCTGAGGAGCAGTGCCTACGCAGGCTCAGATTGAGTCGCCAGGTGGTCGCAGACATATGCAGCCTCCTTCATGCAGAGCTGCTCCCAACTGGGCCTGGTGGCCACGCATTTAAAGTTACCACTGCCCTCAACTTCTTCACCTCTTGATCCTTCCAGTGTGCCATCGGTGACAACACCAGGATCTCTCAGTCGTCTGCACATAAGCGTTTACAACAGGTCACAGATGGATTGTTTTGCGGAACATCCCACTACATCAAGTTCCCCATCGACAACATCAGCCAGACTGAGAGAGCAGTCGGTTTCCACTCTCTGCCTGGCTTCCCACGGGTGCAGGGCACAATTGATTGCGCACATGTAGCAATCCGAGGACCTCCACATGATTCAGTACTGTTCATCAACTAAAAGGGATATCATTCCATCAGTGCGCAGCTGGTTTACGACCACCGGATGAGGTTTCTGCAGGTCTGTGCCAGATTCCCTGGCAGCTGCCATGACTCCTTCATTTTTCGTGAATCCAACATCCCGGCCCTCTTCCACTCACAAAACAGACGTAAAGGCTGGTGCAGACGTGGCTCCATGACACCTCTGAGAAACCCCACCAACGAGGCACAGCCACGGTACAATGGGAGTCACATCACCATCAGGTCTGTCATTGAACAAGCCATTGGAATGCTCACAATGCGCTCCAGGTGCCTGGATCGATATGGGGGAACCCTTCAGTACTTACTGGCGAGGTTGTACAGAATAATAGTCGTGTGTTGCGTGCTGCACAGCATCACTCAACAGAGAGGGTTACCAGTGGATGAGGTCCCATGCGTTCATGAAGCATCTTCACCTGCCATCAACACAGAAGAAGACAACGAGGAGGAGGACAATGTGCAAAGCATCAGCAGAGCTGCATCTCACCTGTCTGCTCGTCATGCCAGGGAGTCACTCAAATTTGATAGTTTCTCATAGGGAGATCTACAAAGTGACTACAGCCAAGTACTCAGAACACCTGAAATGACCGCCAAAACCAGCATTCCCCCCACCCCACAGGTTGCGCAAAACATTCCTACAACAGCACATTGGAAATGTACCAAATGGGTGGCATCAAGTCTCACCTTTCATGAACAACTATATGAAAGGACGCTTTCACAAAAGGGACTCAGGAATGGGCATGACGTGGCAGTGGTGGTGATAATCATAACATTTAATGTGATGTTAACATAAACCAAATGTAAATGAAAAACATGACAGTCAGACACCGCTTGGTGATTACAAAACCTTAGCCTTCTTCTTCCTACAGCTTCTGTGTGGTGCATACCCTGTGGCAGAAGTTGTGGCAGGTTGCTCAGATTCATGCCCGGGCTGAAGGGTATTGGATCCCTTGAGGGGCCTCTCCAAAGACTGCTCCCACCTGCACCTGTGCAGGGACAAACTCGATCACCTGGAGAGGAGGCGGCATTGCGGGTACCGGTTGAAGGGGGAGCAACAGGTGAGACGTGGGAGCGCGATGAGTGGAGTTCCCTATTCCATGTTCCCTTTTCCCATCATCCCTCTCCTGGGCCAGGCCTACAACACTCCCACCACTTTGCTGGTCAAGGATAGAATATTAGAGCCTGGTCTACAGTTGCTTCCAAGCCTTTATTGAAAGAGATCTCCCGTACATACACACCACACCCTAGATAAGCTCTCATATAAAAAGGATGGGCGGAGATGTGGCAGATGAAATTTAATGCAAAAAATGTGACGTGGTACATTTCAGTAGGAAGAATGAGGTGAGGTTTGATAAACTAGAGGGCACAACTCTAAAAGGGATACAGGAACAGAGAGATCTGGGGGTATAAGTGCACAAATCGTTAAAAGCGGCAGGGCAGGTTGAGAATGCGGTTAAAAAAGCATATGGGATCCTGGCTTTATAAATAGAGGCTTAGAGTACAAAAGTATGGAAGTTATGGTGAACCTTTATAAAATACTGGTTCGGCTACAACTGGAGCATTGTGTCCAGTTCTGGGCACCACACTCAAGGAAAGATGTGAAGGCCTTAGAGAGGGTGCAGAAGAGACTTACCAGAATGATTCCAGGGATGAGGGACTGCAGTTACGTGGGTAGACTGGAGAAGCTGGGGTTGTTTTCCTCAGAGCAGAGAAGACTGAAAGGAGATTTGATAGAAGTGTTCAAAATCATGAAGGGTCTAGACAGAATAGATAGACAGAAACTGTTCCCATTGGCGGAAGGGTCAAGAGCCAGATGACATAGATTGAAGGTAATTGGCAAAAGAACCAAAGGTGACATGAGGAGAAACTTTTTTACACAGTGAGTGATTAGGATCTGATTAGTTCAGCAGTGTATTTTGACTATAATTCAGCGTTGCAAATTGACGAGAATTCGGCATTGAATTTCCACTATAGTTCAGCATTGTATTTTCATTATAGTTCAGTATGGTATTTTCATTATAATTCTGCATTGTATTTTGACTATAATTCAGCATTGTATTTTGATCATAGTTCAGCATTGTATTTTGACTCTCGTTCAGCATTGTATTTTAACTATAATTCAGCATTGTATTTTGATTATAGTTCAGCATTGTATTTTGATTATAGTTCAGCATTGTATTTTGATTATAGTTCAGCATTGTATTTTGATTATTTTTCAGCATTGTATTTTGATTATAGTTCAGCATTGTATTTTGATTATAGTTCAGCATTGTATTTTGATTATAGTTCAGCATTGTATTTTGATTATTGTTCAGCATTGTATTTTGATTATAGTTCAGCATTGTATTTTGATTATAGTTCAGCATTGTATTTTGATTATATTTCAGCATTATATTTTGATTATATTTCAGCATTGTATTTTGATTATAGTTCAGCATTGTATTTTGATTATAGTTCAGCATTGTATTTTGATTATTGTTCAGCATTGTATTTTGATTATAGTTCAGCATTGTATTTTGATTATAGTTCAGCATTGTATTTTGATTATAGTTCAGCATTGTATTTTGATTATAGTTCAGCATTGTATTTTGATGAGAATTCAGCATTGTATTTTTTCTCTAGTTCAGCATTGTATTTTGATTATAGTTCAGCATTGTATTTTGATTATATTTCAGCATTGTATTTTGATTATAGTTCAGCATTGTATTTTGATGAGAATTCAGCATTGTATTTTTTCTCTAGTTCAGCATTGTATTTTGATTATAGTTCAGCATTGTATTTTGATTATAGTTCAGCATTGTATTTTGATTATATTTCAGCATTATATTTTGATTATATTTCAGCATTGTATTTTGATTATAGTTCAGCATTGTATTTTGATTATATTTCAGCATTATATTTTGATTATATTTCAGCATTGTATTTTGATTATATTTCAGCATTGTATTTTGATTATTGTTCAGCATTGTATTTTGATTATAGTTCAGCATTGTATTTTGATTATTGTTCAGCATTGTATTTTGATTATAGTTCAGCATTGTATTTTGATTATAGTTCAGCATTGTATTTTGATGAGAATTCAGCATTGTATTTTTTCTCTAGTTCAGCATTGTATTTTGATTATATTTCAGCATTGTATTTTGATTATAGTTCAGCATTGTATTTTGATGAGAATTCAGCATTGTATTTTTTCTCTAGTTCAGCATTGTATTTTGATTATAGTTCAGCATTGTATTTTGATTATATTTCAGCATTATATTTTGATTATATTTCAGCATTGTATTTTGATTATAGTTCAGCATTGTATTTTGATTATAGTTCAGCATTGTATTTTGATTATTGTTCAGCATTGTATTTTGATTATAGTTCAGCATTGTATTTTGATTATAGTTCAGCATTGTATTTTGATTATAGTTCAGCATTGTATTTTGATTATAGTTCAGCATTGTATTTTGATGAGAATTCAGCATTGTATTTTTTCTCTAGTTCAGCATTGTATTTTGATTATAGTTCAGCATTGTATTTTGATTATATTTCAGCATTGTATTTTGATGAGAATTCAGCATTGTATTTTTTCTCTAGTTCAGCATTGTATTTTGATTATAGTTCAGCATTGTATTTTGATTATAGTTCAGCATTGTATTTTGATTATATTTCAGCATTGTATTTTGATTATAGTTCAGCATTGTATTTTGATGAGAATTCAGCATTGTATTTTTTCTCTAGTTCAGCATTGTATTTTGATTATAGTTCAGCATTGTATTTTGATTATAGTTCAGCATTGTATTTTGATTATATTTCAGCATTATATTTTGATTATATTTCAGCATTGTATTTTGATTATAGTTCAGCATTGTATTTTGATTATATTTCAGCATTATATTTTGATTATATTTCAGCATTGTATTTTGATTATATTTCAGCATTGTATTTTGATTATTGTTCAGCATTGTATTTTGATTATAGTTCAGCATTGTATTTTGATTATTGTTCAGCATTGTATTTTGATTATAGTTCAGCATTGTATTTTGATTATAGTTCAGCATTGTATTTTGATGAGAATTCAGCATTGTATTTTTTCTCTAGTTCAGCATTGTATTTTGATTATATTTCAGCATTGTATTTTGATTATAGTTCAGCATTGTATTTTGATGAGAATTCAGCATTGTATTTTTTCTCTAGTTCAGCATTGTATTTTGATTATAGTTCAGCATTGTATTTTGATTATAGTTCAGCATTGTATTTTGATTATATTTCAGCATTATATTTTGATTATATTTCAGCATTGTATTTTGATTATAGTTCAGCATTGTATTTTGATTATTGTTCAGCATTGTATTTTGATTATAGTTCAGCATTGTATTTTGATTATTGTTCAGCATTGTATTTTGATTATAGTTCAGCATTGTATTTTGATGAGAATTCAGCATTGTATTTTTTCTCTAGTTCAGCAATGTATTTAGATTATTTTTCAGCATTGAATTTCGATTATTTTTCAGCAATGTATTTAGATTATTTTTCAGCATTGTATTTTGATTATTTTTCAGTATTGTATTTAGATTATTTTTCAGCAATGTATTTAGATTATTTTTCAGCATTGTGTTTTGATTATAGTTCAGCATTGTATTTTGATTATTTTTCAGCAATGTATTTAGATTATTTTTCAGCATTGTGTTTTGATTTTTGTTCAGCATTGTATTTAGATTATTTTTCAGCATTCTATTTTGATTATTGTTCAGCATTGTATTTAGATTATTTTTCAGCATTGTATTTAGATTATTTTTCAGCAATGTATTTAGATTATTTTTCAGCATTCTATTTTGATTGTAGTTGAGCATTGTATTTAGATTATAGTTCTGATGTGGAGATGCCGGTGATGGACTGGGGTGGACAAATGTAAGGAATCTTACAACACCAGGTTATAGTCCAACAATTTTATTTTAAAATCACAAGCTTTCGGAGATTATCTCCTTCGTCAGGTGAGTGAGTGAATGACAGGTTCTCAAATC